>NC_046157.1:7601027-7823002 GCF_011064425.1 Rattus rattus
AAGTTACACCAATGGCCTCTACCTAAGTGTACTGGGTACATTTCCTCAGGCATCAGACACTCCAGTTGAGACCCCCAGGAAGGTGTGTTCACTGCTGGCCGAAACCAAATCTCTGTTGAACCTCAGAGTTTGAATATCTGGTTATTTTTCAATTGATAATGGAAAACTTGAGCACATTTAAATTAAAAAAAATTTAAAGCATTCATCAGTGTATGAGTCCAAGATCGTGGGAGGGAGAACTTGTACAATGTAGCCACAGAAATGAGGGAAGCTAAATGAATTTTACTGGTTAGAGTACATTTCCTGTCTAGAGGTTATTTATTATTTATTTATTATTTTTTGGTAGAGATTTAAATTCCAGAGCCTCCCCAATCTAATGGTCTCTCAAATTGTGTTGCTTTTCTGGCTTCAATACCCATTTTCTCGCATTATTCCCATTTGAAAACACAACCGAGAGACCGAGAGCCCACGTCTGTAGAACTGTAATCTTCAATCAATCTTTACTAGCAACTTGGTTTTTGTATTTTTTTTTTTAAAAAAGTGGATGCAGCTTCTTATTAACATGGCCCATCCTGTGCTGCTGTCACAGAAATCCTCCTCACCTTTCCGGAGGCTGGGAGGTCCACTGGGGACAGCCTTCGTGCTGTGTCACAGGAGGCAGTAGGAGGAACTCTGCATAACAAATTTACTCACCCAACAGTCATGGCCCAGGCTCCACTCCTGAGACCAGAGCCCTTGGGACTTAATCTCCTCTTTAAAGGAGCCACCTCTCCACCAGTTTCATAAGTGATTTGTTTTCTTCCAACATCTGAGCTTTGGGAACGTGTTCAAAGCACATCAGTCTTGCTAAGCTCTTGATTCTGGACAGCCTACCTGGATTCCTGGCATTGTGTGGTTGCTCAATAAGAACCTGTGAGTTACAGGGAACTGTATTACGCAACATCTAACCACGGCTAGCCCTCTGCACCAACCGTTTCTGGTGCAGAGTCATGATTAGCAGACTTCACAGATGTGGCAGTGTGGCTTCCAGCGGGTAAGTGGTTTCTCCACCTCGGTTGGCTGGTAGCTGAAAGTGTAGTTCACACAGTGTTCTAATCATCTCTGTGATGACAAAGAATATTTGTATTTGTTATTTGTTTATTTTTGTGCAGAGGTGGGGTGGGTGGGGGTGTGTGGGCCAGAGTGCAGATGGGGAGGTCAGAGGACAAGGTTCAGAAGTCAGTTCTTCCCTTTGACTGGGAGGTCTCAGGAGTTAAACACAGTACATCAGGCCAGGCAGCGAGCCTTGATGAAACACTTCTAAAAGGGGAAGGCTCCTGTGCTGTTTCTTGTATTGATTCATTTAGGATTTTTACCCTTTCGGAACCCCGGTGCTCTCCTCTGGTTGGACTTGCTAAGCTTCCCTTATCGTTTTCATAACCGTCTTTACCACCACTAAGTTAGTGAGCAAATGCCGCTGCCTAGCTGTCTATGAGTATCTATCAAGTGAGGGGGGGGAGGAGGAATCTGCTCTGCTCAACTATGATACAGTCAACATATTTAAGTTTAATATGTAGCCAACGTTTGATGTAAATTTAGGTCCTTTAGCAATGTTAACAGCCTTCTTTTGCTTGGTTCATTCACGCCAGCCATAGACTACTGCATGTTGGATTTTCATCTAGACCAGAGGGACATTTCTTTCCATGCAAAATATCTGGTCTTCCTCACCAGGTTCCCATGAAAAAGTCCCACAGACTGACATTCTTGTTTATGAACACAGACATTCCCAAAATATATTTGTGGATTAAAAATAAGCACCACTCAGAGAAACTCTTGTATTCTCTAGTAGGGAACTGTGTCTGAAATAGTATTGACCCCAGAGCTTTGGTGTCTTCAAGGTGCTCTGTGTTGACGGCCTACCAGATGGGTACCTGCGGATGCAGCAGAACCTCCATCTATCGGACACAGAGAGCCTGGGCAGGGGTGGGGGTGGAGGTGTTGCTTACCTTAGGGAACGCTTTCCAGGACAGCCTACTCTGTAGGCTCCCTTCCTGACTTGGACCTTTGCTTTCATTGTTAATCAATCTCTCTCTCTCTCTCTCTCTCTCTCTCTCTCTCTCTCTCTCTCTCTCTCTCTCGTGTGTGTGTGTGTGTGTGTGTGTGTGTGTGTGTGTGTGTGTGTGTGTGTTTGAAGTAGAAACTGGCTTGTAGATATAGCTCAGAAGTAGAAGTAGAATGTTTGTCTGATATAAGTGAGGCCCTGGATGTGTATGTGTCTGTGTATGTGCTGTTTATGGTGGTGGACACTCATAATTCCAGGAATTTGAGCGACTGAAGCAAGGTTGCAAGTTCCAAGCCAGATGAAAACATTTTTTAAAAAATTTACTTATTTATTATATATAAGTACACTGTAGCTATCTTCAGACACACCAGAAGAGGGCATCAGATCTCATTACAGATGGTTGTAAACCACCATGTAGTTGCTGGGAATTGAACTCAGGACCTCTGGAAGAGCAGTCAGTGCTCTTAACTGCTGAGCCCTCTCTCCAGCCCCAGATTGAGAAACTTAATGAGGCCTTATCTCAAAATAAAAATCACTGTGCTGTAGCCCTTGTAATCATCCCACTTGTCCCACATGTATGAAGCCCAGTCCTAGAGGAATGGAGTTTTGGAAGATACTTGGTTTTGTAGCCAGATATGGTGATATGCACCTGTAGTCCCAGTAGCTGCAAGAGGATTTTGAGTTCAAGGCCATATGCAGCTACTGAACAAATTTAGTCATGTCAAAACAAAAAATAAATTGCTTCTCATATATTCCTAACAAGCAGAACCTCCCACCTCCCTGGGCTCTAAATTGAAACTCAGAGAGGCAAGGACCACTATGGGTCTCGATGGCCATCCTTATCTTTCTCCTGACAGTATCAGGTTTCTGTCTGTTGATGCATTTACTTTTAGATGCACAAAAGGAAGAATAGACTAGAGTGTATTGGGAGAAGTTTTGGGGTCTCACTAGCTTTCCCCGCCTTAAATACAATTTTGAGGTGAAGCACATTTTCCTGTCTGATACAGGAACTAGAAAGGGACATTTTTGAGTGGTACGTGTTTTCAGTTCCAATTGGATTGGCTTTCCTCTGGACAGGACAGAAGCCAGGTTTCCCAAGTCTTGATCAAACATTTGCTATAATTCCTAGGAAGGAGTTAGGAAACTTCAATTTATTTACACGAATGGCATGCTCCGGGTCCAAGGTTAGAACACTGACAAATCCCATCTAAAATATTGACTCAGGAAAATGCTGTGTTTGGATAAAGGCGGCCTCAGGACCTGGTACTTCAAGTCGTATGCAGCTCTCTGATTGCAATTATAAAACGGCTCAAGCCAATCTTGAGGCCCCACAGTAGGGTCCATCCTGTCAGCTCGACCCTGACACGTCCTGGATCTTTTTCTCCACAGAATGGATGTGCTACGGCTTCTGGTGCTCTGCACCCTGGCTGCATGCTGTGTGGCCCGCTCTCCCCCAGGGCCACCCCTGCCAAACGCCCCCTTCGCACCTTTGCGTTCCCTGGGCTGTAACGACTCTGAAGTGCTGGCAGTTGCAGGTTTTGCCCTGCAGAACATCAACAGAGTCCAAAAGGATGGCTACATGTTGACCCTCAACAGAGTACACGATGCTCGGGTTCACCGCCAGGCAAGTGACGGACTTTGGGGCAGCATTTGGACAGGCTGCAGGGACTAGCCTGGGGGTGGCAACTTAGGACTACTTGGCAACAGGTCAACAGGTACTTTCCGGTCTGGGAACACAATACTCTGCCATCAGCAGCAGGTGTGCTATGTCGTTCTTGCTGTCCACAGGAGTGATGACAAGAGTGAGCCTACTCTGTCACCACGTCCAGGTTTCAGGAGTCTAGAAGAGCATGTAGCTCACACATGAGCTTAGGCTCTCCCGGGACGATGCTATTGGTCTAGTTGTCCTGGAAGTGTTTCATGTGGGATGTGGTGTTTCTCCAACCCCATCATAGGAAGACATGGGCTCTCTGTTCTACCTCACGCTGGACGTCTTAGAGACTGGCTGCCACGTGCTCAGCAGGAAGGCACTGAAGGACTGTGGACCGAGGATTTTCTATGAGACTGTAAGTGCCTGTTCCCAGGGGCCTGCTCAGTGCCTGCCCTCTCTTCAGGTTCCTCTTTATTGTCTCCAAGGCAACAGGCCAGCATGCCAACTCTAACACAGGAGACAGAGCCAAGTTTAGTCAAGGTAGGGAGGGTTCCTAGGATTGGGGTCTTGCTGACTAGACTTGAAAAGGTCCTCCCAAATTATTTTCTATCCTAAGGTCCTTTGGCAGCTAAGCCAATGTTTATATTATCAGAAAGAGAGAGAGAGAGAGAGAGAGAGAGAGAGAGAGAGAGAGAGAGAGACAGAGAGAGACAGAGAGAGAGACAGAGACAGAGGTAGAGAGACAGAGACAGAGAGACAGAGACAGAGAGAGACAGAGAGATTCTGGTGTTTGAAGAAGGTAGGTCGACAGCAGCAATATTGGAGGATAGCTTGTGTTCTTTTGCTTAGCTTTATTTGAATGAATATCCACGTGAAGTTTTCAGCTAGGAAAGAGAATGGCTTCCAGGGTGGGTACTGTCAGGGGCTTCCTGGGCATGAAACTAAATGGCCTCAGAACTCATCCTTTCTCCTTTAAAAATATATTTTATTTTTCTGTATATATGGATGCCTTGCTTCATGTATGTGTAACACCACAATCATGTAGCGCCCACAGAGACCAGGTGTCTTAAGACCCACCCCATTCCCCACCCCTGCCCTCACCCCCAGTCTCTGACCCCCAGAACTGGAGATCCAGATGGTTATATGACACCTGATAGGGGCACTGAGGGTGCTCTAGAAGAATAGCAAGGGTCTTAACCACTAAGTCATGTCTCCAGCCTTTGAGCTCAACCTTTCTAAACGGCCATTGGCAAGACTTGAAACCAGTACAGTGAGTTTCGACATGACTCTCAGTGATGCTGGGATCTCTCTTCATTCATGGATGCATGGAAGACGCATGGCATCATGGAAGACAGTGTGACATCTTCAGTGGTGTGGAGTAAACGTTTTGATCAAGATCACCTTTTGTAATTATTTGGGCAAACATGCCATCCTGAACCTGTTTTATGTTTTTTGTTTTTAAAAAAAATAGTCTCTGTGCCTTCTTGTTGCGGTTGGTTTAGTAATACAAGCTACTCACAGAGATGTGTGTGCTCACTCAGGGGCACACAGGTTAGGAGTTTATTTCACATGTAATTTCAAACTTGAAGTTCCTAGCCAAGGGACTTTGTTCTGGGCATGATTTGGAGGCCCCACTTCTCCCTGTGGTGGTCTCTGTCCTTGGTGTCTCCTACCTGTGAGTCTCTGTGCCCACGTTCACTGGCATTGGGATGGAGCAAGGACACGCCATGCTGATGTGGCCGTGGAGTGTGGCAATGGGACACTGCCTCTGGTCCATACTGCAGTTAGAACTTGGTTATCCACACCTGCGTGTGAGGAGGCTGAGATGGCAGCTGTGTCTCAGGAAAACGTTAAAGAGTCTGGTGCTAACCGGGAGTTCTTCCCGCTCCAAACACAAAACTGGATTTTAAGTTTCTCATTATATTAAAATAAAATTCTACTTGGGGGAAGGGGTGATGTCTAACCTCATGGCTCTCTGCATCGTGTCATCCCATCATATATGTTTTTTCCTAGGTTCATGGACAGTGCAAAGCTATGTTTCACGTTAACAAGCCAAGAAGAGTTCTCTATTTACCTGCTTATAACTGTACACTTCGCCCAGGTAAATGGCAAGAGGGTTTTTTTTTTTAAACATCTTGACATCAAAAAACAGAAAAGAAAATTGAACTAGGTAGGTTCTTTGTCCCATTGGCAAGCAGTTTCTCCTCTCTTCCTCTGTGTTCATCACAGCACTGCCCAACATCCCAGCACTGCCTCCCAACTGACGCTCACTTCATACTCCTTCCAGGGGACCATCTTAAATCACTGTCAAGGGCTATGTCCTGCTCCAGACCCTAAGTGCTCATTCTTCTGTGAGTGGTACAACAGCAACAGCCGGTCCCAGATCCTTTCTGTCTGTCCCACTGTCCTGACATCCTTCCAGCTGGCTGCCATGTTGTCACACTGCACTTTCCTGTCTCTGCACTTGCTTGAGCCTCTCCCTCTGCCCTGATAGCCTCTGTCGCAGAACTCACACCCCCTTCTTAAGGAACATCCCCCATGATGTTTTCAAGAAGCTCTTTACTCAAGAAAGGAATGGGACTTTCCGGGTGTAAATTTTTTTCACTTTGGCTAAAACACTCATAAAATGTAGAACAGAACATGTATGACCTTGACTTATGGTCTTAAATCTTCTGTCATATGAGATGCATGTCCCTCTCCCCCAGTTCAAGACTTCCTGGTGTAGACCAAGTTTCAGAGGCATTACCATTGTTGACTAGCAGGGAAGAATAAGGCTGGAATGAATGGACCATTGAAATTAGGGAGTGCACTCCTCCCTCTGGAGCCTGCTTTTTACAAGAGAGGGTCTTGGGAAAGTGGGAGCCCATTACATGGGAAAACTGGAAATGACTAGCTAACAGCTTGCACTTCCTCATTGTGAAGACAGGGCTAGCCTGAAATCAATGTGGGGACTTCTGAAAATGGTGGCAGTGATTCCTCAGGTGTCAGGACTTGGTGATGAGGCACAAGTAGCAAGCTGTGGTCACAGCTCTCCTGCCACCTACCTCCACCCCCACACATTCATTAGGGAAAACACCCCAGGGCTTGACAATCACACATTTGCCCTCTCCAGCTCGTTCAGTCATGGTGTCATCCACTTGCTTCGCAGGCCTCTACTGAGTCCATATGTGCTAGCTTTATTCTCAGTGCTGAGGACCAAGGCAGAGAAGGAGCTCAGGGCGATAATGAAGTTCCAGCCTGTCAAAGCCTTGTCTACAGGAGCACTGATGAGAAAGGACCTGGAGCTAGGGAGGGCACTGATGGGTCCACTGTTTTGACACAGAAATACAACGCAGGTATCGATCAAGTTCACACTTGAGAATTGTGTAATCGTGTTGTAAAAACCAAATCTCATAATGTTTTAAGCGTATTTACAGTCCCATGCTAGGCCACATGCTTTGTTGTTTTTGACACTGTGTTGTCCGTGGTTGGGCATGCCCCATGTGGCTCTGAACAAAATTCCTATAAGAATAAGTCCATGAGAGCACAAGACCATCTCGTTTTGATTTCTTTTTCATTACAAAAGGGATCGTGCTTAGAGACTAGATGTTAGCTTGGGTGGTCGAGTGTCAAGCATGTGAGAGGGCCTGCTTGGATGCTAGCACCATAGAAGCCAAGCGTGATAGCACATGCCTGGAAGCCCAGTCCCTGGAGAGGAGATCGGGAGTTAAATGTCCTTTTGATTACATAGGCCAGCCTGGGATGCGTGAGACCTTGTCTCACAAAGGAAGGAAGGAAGAAAGGAAGTAAAAATAAAGCACTACTTCTGTGATCACATTGCCAACGACTAAATGTTTTCTAAAAAATGTCTCTCTCACTGAATCCTTGCCAATATTGTTACTTTAGCCCAGTCTTTGCCTCTGGTATAGTTGTATGATTATGACTACTATTAGGATTAAAATTAATAACATTTATGAACTATTCTCATTAATAGTTTCTAAAAGGAAGATTCATTCTATGTGCCCTGACTGCCCGCATCCCGTTGACTTGTCATCCCCCAGTGTTCTGGAAGCTGCCACAGAATCTCTTGCAAAGTTTAACAGCGAGAACCCCTCAAAACAGTATGCACTCGTCAAAGTCACCAAGGCTACGTCCCAGGTAAAACTACAATGCCCATGTCAGTTATGGAGATGTAGCTGCAGGGTCTTAGGCTGGGGGGAGGCTGTCTAGGCATTCTGTCTGCCGAGGACCTGAGATCCTTTCCGTACATCCCCATTTCCAGGAGATCTGCTGTGCAGTCAGTCATGTTATAACTTTTGCTATTCCTTGAAATTCGTCTAAGTAGCAGGTGACTTGACTTTCTTAAAGCAAGAAGAAGACACTTAGTCTCGTGTGAGCATTGGGGGAAACAGGTGCGGTATTTTTCTGACTGATTATGGACCCTCTAGCAAGACAACTTTTGTTTCATTAAAGCCTGGGGTAGGTGTTGAGGTTTATGAGTTGTGGAATACGAGATTCATTTCTATTGCGACTGTGTGGACAGCGCTTGTATATAAATAAAACTAAAACCAAATCTTCTAAGGAAAAATAAGCTACCCAACAAAAATGCTTGGTGGGTCCTTCATGTCTCTAACAGGGAAAGGCACTGATCTGAAAGGGTTTTTCTTTTTTCTTTTAATTTTATTTCATGCACATTTTTGTTGTGTCTGTGTGAGGGTCTTAGATCCTCTTGCCCTGGAGTTATGCACTTTTATTTTGTGCGTTTGAGGGTGTTAGATTCCCTGGAATTGGAGTTAAAGACAGTTGTAGGTGCCAGGAATTGAGGAACTCAGGACCTCTGGAAGAGCAGCCAGTGCTCTTAACCACTGAGCCATCTCTCCAGCCCTGATTCATGTTTTCTAAATAGCAGAATTACTGACATGGCCTTGTGCCTGAGGGGACTCTAGGAACAGTGAGAACTTGGCTGTTGACAGGACCTCAGAAACATTGCTATATATGGACTGTTGTCAATGCCGAGTTTTCTCTGAGGTAAGATTTTAATGTCTTGACTCTTATTTCATGACAGTGGGTGGTTGGTCCTTCTTACTTTGTGGAATATTTGATCAAAGAGTCACCATGTACCCAGTCTCAGGACAGCTGTTCACTCCAGGCCTCCGACTCTGAGGTGAGTGTTCCTGACCCACTGCACTATCTATAGGCATCCACAGATCATCAATAGTTGTTGAGCACAAATTACACTGGAGATGTCACAAATCACGTGACACTGTTCCTTCCCTCGGGAAGTAAGAAACTGAGCAGGTCTTGGTAGGATTTATTTGATTTCATCATCAATGCAATAGAATTGCAAAAATATATTATATTGCAAAAAAATCGTGAGAGGGCTTGGAATACAGCCTGGTACCCCCTTCTTTGGACCACTCTTTACAACGGAAAGGCTATGTAAGATAAAGGATGATCACCTCAAAACTATCAGAAATATACTAAGAATGTGTGTCAGCATGCTGTGTTGGAGCACAAGTGGGCAAAGGTACTTTTTCATATTTATTTATAGTAAGTGTTTTATTGAGATACAGTTCATGTACAATAAGATTTATCCTTTTAAAGTAAATAATTCCACTTTTGTTATATATTCACAGACCTGAGCCACCACAACTACCTCACTTTTTAAAAATATTTTTATTAGCTCTCAAAAGAAACCCTATCTCCATTAAGTCTTTCAGAACACATTGAGTGAGGGCTGCTGCAGAGAGGAAAACACCAAGCTTCTAATTGGCCAGGCAACAGACAGTGTGTAGACACAGTGGGACCTTCCTAAAAACCACTGTTCCCATTGTGAGGCTGGACTCTGTTGTTTTTAGATAATTCATGGGGTCCTGACTGGGATACCGCCCTTTCCCAAGGCAGGAGCAGAGGAGCATGGCACAGCTGTGTGTCTACAAGAGGGAAAGGAGGGGCTCGCATCTCTGCTCACTCGATACTCACACGATGCCTTTCTTTCAGCCCGTTGGTCTTTGCCAAGGTTCACTGATTAAAAGTCCCGGGCTCCCTCCTCAACCCGGGGTCCCTCCTCAACGCTTTAAAAAGACTGTCACTGTGTCGTGCGAGTTTTTCGAATCTCAGGTATTTATCTTTTGAAAATAAAAATATTATCATTGCATGTTTGTACACTATAAGCATATTGATCCCATGTGCCGTGGCACACACATGGGGTCAGGGGAGGACGTGGTGCAGTTTGCTCTTCTTTCCATCTTCATACGGGGAGTTGAACTTGGGCCCCTGGGCTTGCAGGATGTTCCCCGTTGAGCTCAACCATTCTGAACCCCACCCCCAACCCCGTGTTCTTCACGGAATGGAATCAGGTGATGTATGTCTAGGTGCCTGTTTCCCAGCCTCTTGGTTTTCCGCAAGATCCAGAATCACTTTACTTAGGCTAAATAAACCCACACCTATAGGAAAGAAGCTTATCCTACTGTTTCAGTTCCAGTGCAGCCCTGCAGAATAAGGGAGGACACTCAGGAACAGTGCAGTGAACTACACACGTGCATAGCTTAAGTCTCCAAGAAACCTCTCTCACCTCAGGGAGAATCACTTCAATCTCTCTCCATAAACACTAAGTACTTACTGTGGGGTAGGTAGCCTGATCCAGTCAGAAAGGCTACCTGGGCTTCTTCCTTGTTCTGTCCTGATGAACTCTGTTGCTACCCCTTACCTGTCTGGGTCTTGCTACCCTCATCACCTACCTGTTCTGATCTCTAAGACATACCAGAGAAACGACTTGGATGGAGGGCACTATACTGGGTGTGGCATGAAATAAACAGTAAATGAGGCTATCTGCAGCCACTCCTGGGGGGCAAAGGCAACTCCCTGGGGTCCCTGAGTACGTCCTTCATCCCCTCTGAACCACTGCCCTGAAATGAAAGACCCAATGTCCAGCTTCTGCAGGTCTTAGTTCCTGTTGGCCCTTACCTGTTTCCTTGTTGGTCTTTTATCAGGAGACCCATTCCTATAGCTCAGTGGTTTTCAGGCTGTAGGTGGCAACACAGGGGTCTCCTAAGACCATTGGAAAGCACATATATTTACATTGTGATTTATAAGAATAGGGAGACTATGGAAATAATTTCATGGTTGAGAACATGAACTGTTTTAAAGGGCCACAGCATGAGGAAGGTAGAGAACCACTAGTGTAGCTGGTTTCTCTACACATTCAGATGAATGTGAGTAAAGATGGGTGGGGTAGCCCCTACCTGTAATCCAAGCACTCAGAAGACTTGTGGTTGGAGATGGGCTATCTGAAGACCATGTTATAAATATGCAGTCACAAAACATTGTTGCCTGGTGAGGATTATGACAGAGCATTCCCTGTAGGATTCTGCATTTAAAAACATTGTTATTTCAGGACCAGGTCCCTGGAGGTGAGAACCCTGCTGATACCCAAGATGCTAAGAAACTCCCTCAGAAAAACGCAGACCCTACCAGCTCACCCTCCATAACTGCACCAAGAGGATCTATCCAACACCTCCCTGAGCAGGAGGAGCCTGAAGACTCCAAGGGAAAGAGTCCTGAGGAACCCTTTCCTGTGCAGCTGGATCTAACCACAAACCCACAGGGCGACACACTGGATGTCTCCTTCCTCTACCTGGAGCCTGAGGAAAAGAAGCTGGTGGTCCTGCCTTTCCCTGGGAAGGAACAGCGCTCCCCTGAGTGCCCCGGGCCTGAAAAGCAAAGAACCCCCTGATGCTCCCCCCCTGAGACTCACTAGCAGGGTTCCACGGGGGATGGTCCCCTGCAGTAGATGGGAGGTGGTGGGAATTGGGTAAGGCACAGACAATCAAATGTAGACCGGCTAATAAAGTGTGTCCTTTGGATGCTTCTTGATCTCAACATGTTGAGTGAAATAGAAATGAGACTAAATCCCCATCCTGGACCATGCTGGTTGGGCACTTTGTACTGGGCAGCATCTAGTACAAACTGCCCAGATTCTAACTCTCTTTTTCTTTTTCTTTTCTTTTCTTTTTTTTTTTTTTTGGTTCTTTTTTTCAGAGCTGGGGACCAAACCCAGGGCCTTGCGCTTCCGAGGCAAGAGCTCTACCACTGAGCTAAATCCCCAACCCCGAATGCTGTCTTTTTCAGCTATTTTTTTTTTCCGGAGCTGAGGACCAAACCCAGTGCTAGGCAAGCACTCTATCACTGAGCTAAATCCCCAACTCTTTTTCTTTTTAATCCTTTTAATGTCCTTACTTATGCGGATCTGACGTAATACACATAAACCAGAATAGCTATAACCTCACTAGACGATTTCATCTACTGGGTCTATTGGAATCTGAGGCTTCCTGTTGTCACAAATGCTCTTTCTGTAGTTTCTGATTAAGATTTCAGTCTTTAGTAATTTTGTCTCTTTTATGATAAATGAGTAACGTTCTTAGATGGGGCCCTATAGATACCTTCATCCTCCAGCTTTCTTCCTAAAAATTATTTAAACATTTTTATACAGTATATGTTTATCATTTTCTTTCATTCCCAATCTCTTCCCAACCTCATGTTCCTTCTCTCTCTTAAAAGAAGTGGGAAGGATGTACACACACAAAACCAAACCTCCCCAACAAGGGCACGAAGCGAACAAACAAACAAAAACAAACAAACCCATGGAGTCCTTTTTTTTTTGGTTAATTACTCCTGAGCATGAGGTCTGTCCTGGGGTGTGGTCAATATATATACACAGTGTCACTCCATTGAAGAAAACTGATTTTCCATCTCCAGACAGTTATCATCAATTGCAATTAGCTTTTTAGCTAGTGGTACCCACTCCCCTTCTCCATGTTAGAATTTTATCTGACGAGCTTATTGATGCATCTTGTGTAGGACGTCATAGTCTCTGAGATCATATATGCATTAGCTCTGATGACTCTGGAACATGGTGTTTCCTTGGAGTCACCCACTACCTTTGGCTCTTACACTCTGTGTTACTCTCTGCGTTTTGTCACTTGTGGGTGTCTGCATTAATCACTACCTACTTCAAGGATCTGCTTCTCTGATGAAGGCTGAGCAGTGCTCTGATCTGTGGGTACAGCGACATGTCATCTGGAGTCGTGGTTATGTGGTTAGCAGAAGGATGGTAGATTTTCTCCTGGGTCCCATGGCCTGTGTAGTCTTGTGTTCTTGGCTTTATTTGCATGCCAGGTATGGGTTCCATCTCGTGGAGAAGGGCTTAGCTTCACCTGACGAGTGGTTACTCTCATGGCATCTGCACCACTATTGCACCGATGACTGTATCTTGCAGGCAAGTTACTATTTTAGATCATAGCATGTGAAGCAGAACTCCTTCCAGCACCATGAATGCTAGTGAGGTGAAGCTGCTAATTGAGCACCAGCTCAATCCCTCCATGTTGGATAGCTTAAACACTTATTGTTTTGTCTCTTTGTTTGATGAATTACTGTCTCTATAATCTTATATATAATTATGTATAATTTATTTTTATTTTATGTTCATTGGTATTTTGCCTACATGTATGTCTGTGTGAGGGTATCATAAGTCCTAAAACTGGAGTTACAGACAGGCATGAGCTGCCATGTGGGTGCTGGGAATTGAACCTGCATCCTCTGGGAAGAGCAGACAGTGCTTGTCTTAGTGTTTCATGGCTGTGAAGAGACACCATGACCAAGGCAACTCTCATAAAGGAAAAGAGTTAATTGGGGCTGACTTACGGTTTCATGAGTTTAGTCTATTATCAGCATGGGGTTAAGCATGAAATCGTGCAGGTAGACTTGGTGCTGGAGGAGGTGAGAGTTCTACATCTTGATCTGAACGCATTAGGAGACTATCCTGTGTTCTACACTGGGCAGAGCTTGAATATATATATATATATATATATATATGAGAAACTTCAATATACATATGAGAAACTTCAAAGCCTATCTCCACAGGGACACACTTCCTCCAAAAAGGCCACACCTCCTAATAGTGCCATGCTAATCAGACAAGCATTCAAATATATGAATCTATGAAGGCCATACCTATTCTTACCTGTTGAGGTATCTCTCCAGCCTCTAAACTTTTCTTCACATTTCTTTTAAAGTAATCACTTTGAACGTATTGTCAAGCAGCCAACAGGTCTGCATTTTTTAATGGTGGATTTCTGGTGCTTTCTTTCCATGATTGTAGTTGAACAATGTGGCATTGGTTCATGTCTGGATATTTGAAGAAGCCTGGAGACTTGTCACAGTCACTGGTCAGGACATCTATGGTTTCTAGGACTTGTCACAATCACAATCAGAACATCTATGGTTTCTTGGTAGGCTGTCTATATGGGCCTAAATGGGCTTCCCACTAGAGTTTTTTGGACAGTTGGCCTTTTGCTAGAGTGTGATTGTCTGTCTGGTTTCCTATGAAAGTATTACCATGAATGAATAATGTTCAAATTGGCCTCTTTCAACTAAGCAAAGAAGCAGGGATGTGGACGATCTTGAAGCAGCTGCCTCACCCTCAAGTCCTACCTCATCACAGATGGGAATCTCACGAGTGCTCTATCATGGACTCTCCCTACCCCGTTTTCTGGTTTTGACCTCTCATTTATCATGTCAGACAATGTACATGATCAGCTATACAGATGAACTCTGTGCACCAATAAACACACTTCCTCAGTTCCCCATCTGTCTCCCCTTAAAGGCCTAGCCTGGATTGCCAACACTGTTTCCATCCCTCACCTATTTTTATCTGCCTTGAAGGTTCAGGGTCTTGACAGTAGGCCCCCTTAGTGAGTCAGGAACACAAAAAGATCTCTCTCTCTCTCTCTCTCTCTCTCTCTCTCTCTCTCTCTCTCTCTCTCTCTCTCTGTATGTGTGTGTGTGTGCACATGTGCATGCATATGTGTATGTGTGTGTGTGTTTCTGCCTGTCTATCCTGTGCCATCCATTGGAAACAGCAGACACACCACCCTCCATTGTTATATAAACTCTCAGAACACACATCAAAGAGACATCATGATATTCAATTGTAGTCTTCCCTTTTCTATATTTAAAAAAAATTATGGAGACAATTTCCTCTTTGTTGCACACACATGCACACATGTATGCACAGTCAGTCAGGATCTGAGGAGAAGCAGCATGGCAAATCAACCCAACCAAAAAGGCATAGGTGATAGTCTGTAAGAACACTTTAGGCAAGGGAAGAGCAGGGCAGAAGATGCTGCAGTTCCTGGGGAATAACCACAATAGGGGACGTTTAGCAGTCCAGGCCACAAAGGCAGGAAGGGAGGTGGTAGGCTACCCAAGCCCAGAGTGAGATGAACTATGAATCAGAGCTCGCCTTGGTGATAGGATAGAGAACCTGAGGCTGATCAACTGGATAAACACACTGCCTTTTTCCTCCCTCCAGCCAATCTTCTCTACACTTTGGCTCTTTGAGTCTAATAGTAAACCAACCAGTAGGAAAGCTGGCATTCACTAAGCCCTATAGGCTTGGAATTTTTAAAACCTACTTTAATAAGGGTTTTCAAATCTTTGACCCCTCCTCCCTTCTAGTCCACCATCCAAAGGTAGAGGAGAAAAGATGACAAATAGGACAAGGGATGTACACAGACCAGTTTAGAAGTAGTTCTTGCCGGCGTTCTGTCAGTAGTTCTTTCTCTGTTGTCGGGATACCAGCAGTTCAGTAGTGTCAGGATACCAAACACGAATCAGCAGCAGTGGCACCATTCAGCAGAAACAGCCAGGCCTCCACAGAGTGGGTCAGAGGGAGTGACCAGAACCAACTGGGGCACCAGAAGTTCTCTGCTGTGCCTCTTTCAACTAAGCAAAGAAGCAAGACCAGTGAGGCATTGCAAGGCTAGCTATGTAAGCACCCCATCCCTGTTTATTGAGTCCTATTTATAATCTTTCCAAACATCGTGAGTCCTCATGAGGGTCTTGCCTTAGCAAAACACCATGTGAGTCTTCCTTAGCAAGATACCACATGAGTCTGCATCACCTGACACAACCAGAAACTTTTACTTCAAATCCCTTAGAATCCTGGGAAATAGGGCCAGATAAAGAAAATCAAATGGAGGGGTTGGGGATTTAGCTCAGTGATAGAACGCTTGCCTAGCAAGCACAAGGCCCTGGGTTTGGTCCCGAGCTCCGAAAAAAAAAAATCGAATGGAGAAAAACCATCACCAGGCCCAGCAGAGGAATTTCCTAAGGATAGTCTACAAGCCACACTGAAAGAAAGCTGGAAAGGACCTTGGACTTTGTAACTCCCTCTAACTGTGACCTTCTTCTTTTCTTGACTTTGTTCTTGGAGTTGACTGTTCCTGTACTCACCACTCCTTGCCCACCATTCTTTCTTTCCCACAATCTACTAATTGGATGCCAAGAACATCCTTAGTCTAAAGTCAAAGCAGGGTCTTCTTCTGCTCTTTGAGTCGTGGTCATGCTCACTGACTTGATTTTCACACTTTCTCAAGCATCTCACTCTTCTGTGCTTTGTAGGAGAATTCCCCTAATTATTTGATTGGCTAATAAAGATGACAAGAAGCCAATCATTGGATGAAGATAAGGAGGCAGGTTTTCCAGGTCCGAGTGAGGAAGAGGAGGACAAGAGAGAAAGAAATGGCTTTCAGGGGTGAGGCAGTGAAGAGAGAGGATGTGCAGAATGTAGGCTGGGGAGATATTAGACCTGGTGGGAGCTCCACCACTGGAAGAATTCCAAGATAGAATAGCCGATGAGTTTAGGACAATAGACTCTGTGACCAGAAGTTGTGTCATCTGGTTGACTTTAAATACTAAGATTGTCTGGTGTTTTCCATTCTTGACAATTCAGTTGGAGAAGTGAGAGGGTGTAGTCACATGGCAGCCACCGGCAGAACCTGCAACAGGGGTGGGTGGATGGTAGAATTTGAACAGTAGCTCCAGGTGTTTTCAGGAGGGACATAGGCTGGGCAGCTTAGCAAAGCCAGCCAGAGGAATCGGTGGCGGTCATGGTCTGAGGACATTGCACCAAGCAAGAAACTGACAGAGACAAGAGCTGCTCGGGGAAGCTAGCTGTGGGCGTTGGGTGAAACCACCATTGCCGACATCCAGCCAGAGCAAGCACGGGTTTATTTAAAATTACACAATACAGTGCTTCTTGCCTTGCCAACAATACCATCTGAGTCCCAAGCTCAAGTTATTCTTCTCTGGTTCAGCTCTTAGATGTGTACAGTTTATCTAGTTTTCAATTTGCAATTTTCTTTTCTTAGCCTGCAAATCTCATGCGAGCAAGTCATCCAATATCCTTGCCAAATAAACGGCGATTTGCAGATTGCTAATGCTAATTACTCTGGAACTATAGGAGGTGAGCATTTCTACTTGAGTGATATTACCCTTCTTCCTGGGCTGGTGAGATGGCTCAATGAGGAAAGATGATTTCTACCAAGCTTGATGACTTGAGTTTACTCTCCAAGACCCACATTATAGAAAAAGGGAAAACAATTACCAAATGTTAGTCTCTGACGTCCCTGATATTCCTGTGATTCTGGGTCACAATGTTGTGTCTTCAAAGGCCAAACATAGTGATTCTAAAAGTTCAGTCTTGACTATTGTTCTAAATGTGTTCCTTTTATTTCTAGAGTCAGCCTGGACCTTCGGTGAGCATGACATTTGAACACATTATTAATAACAAGAGTTTCCAATGATGCCTTGGTGTTGCATTAAGGACAGAAATCAAAGCCCTTCCCCTTGGAGTCATTTAACCAAAAGGGAGTCCAGATTTGAATAATCTCTGCTTTCCCTGTATCTTCCCTCATCCCTGTCTGTCTGCCATGAGTCTGAATCCATGCCTGCCTAAAGGCTGTCTTGTAAATCTCTCTGTCTCCATCTCTCTGTGTGTCCCGAACAAGGAGATTCTGGTTTGAATTTATTGAAGAGTGCAAAAACATCACATGAGGAAAGAAGGAATTCTTTACAGAGATCTTTAACAGAGTTTGACAAGGGACTAAGTCACCAAGTCCAACTGACCCAGAAAATAAACAGTATTACAACATCTTTGTTTCTCAAGCAATATCCGTATGTTGCATCTAACATTTATTGTGGATTATATAAGGGGTTCCACCTGCAAACACTCGTGCTTTACTCATGACCCAGGAGCATGAGGAGTATATATGTTAGGACCACAGCCATGCATTAGCTTAGATTGTAAATTTGATTTTACCCAGGCGGTGGTGGCACACACACCTTTAATCCCAGCACTTGGAAGGCACAGGCAGTTAAATCTCTGAGTTCTTGGATAGCCAGGGCTACTTGTAGAAATCCTGCTTCAAAAAACCAAACAAACAAACCAACAAATAGTTGACTTCCTACACAGAGAAGCCCTGTCTACAAACAAACAAACAAAACAAAAACAAGAAATTGGTTTCATGGGAAATCCAAAGCAAATAAGTATGATTGTTACACTGTCCTCTTAAAATCATGTTAAGCAAACAGGCTGAGTAGTAGAATAGCAGTCTTAGGTCTTAAGAGACTACAAAGTTTATTATTAACTCTGGCTGTGAGGCCCAGAAGGAGTTCTAGTGTCTTAGCATGGAAGAGATATTTTTTTCTTTTTTCTATGTTACATTTATTTATTTATTCAATTTACATCCCAATCACTGCCCCCCTTACACAATTCCTCCCCTCTTTCCCCATTTCCCTTCTCCTGTGAGAGGGTGGAGAACCCTCCCCTCTTCCCCCAGTATCCCTTGTGCATAAAGTCTCTGCAGGGCTAGGTAAATCTTCTTTCACTGAAGCCAGACAAGGCATCCCAGTTATAAGAATGAGATCCATAGGCAGGCAACAGGTTTCAGGACAACCCCTGCTCCAGTTGTTGAGGGAACCTACGTAAAGAACACACTGCTCATCTGTTGCATATGTGCAGGGAGGCCTAGGTCCAGACTATGTATGTTCTTTGGTTTGTGGGTCAATCTCTGAGAGCCCCAAGGGTCCAGGTTAGTTAACTCTGTTGATCTTCCTGTGGGGTTCCTGTCCCCTTCAGAGCCTCCAGTCCTTTCCCCAATCCTTCCATAAGACTCCCTGAGTTCTGTCCAACGTTTGGCTGAGGGTCTCTGCATCTGTTTCAGTCAGCTGCTGGGTGGAGGCTCTTGGAGGAAAGTCATGCTAGGCTCCTTTCTGCAAGCATGGCAGAGTATCATTACTAGTGTCAGAGATTGGTGTTTGCCCATGGGATGGGTCGAGATATTTTCAAAATACTGCATCGCCGTGTATGGACTCCATCACTGTGTCTCTGTCTTAGTTTCTTTTGTGTCTTTGACTCCATATATAACCCAGTCCTTCTCAGCCTTGACAATACTTTGGAATGATCTGGGAAGTTGAGGACTGCCCTGGCTTGGATCCACCACTAATTCTACCCGAGGGGATCTGTGCAACTGCAGTGATAGTTTTCTTCTGGGTGTGAAACCCGGGACTTTGTGCATGCTCGGGAAGAGTCTTCCACCAAGAAGAACCTCCAGTCCAACACCAGGATTTTTCCTAAAGTTCTTTGAATGCTTCTAACATGAAGGCAAGGTTTGTCACCATTGCTGCAGGACTTCACTGTAGAGAAAGTTCGGGAAGAGGTGAAATGCTGTAGTGACACTACATACAGCAGTGAGCAGAAAACCTAGGCAGGATCTCTTAGGTTCCTTCTGAAACTGCAACCCCTACAAACATGGAGGGTCCACACTGTGGAGGGGTTGGATAGAGGTTGCTGCCTTCAGCCCTGTGCCCAGTGAGAAGTCCTTACCTAAATGGGATAGTTACACAATGTCTCAGCCCTTATCTGTCCCACCACTGTCTTCTTTCGTATGATTTGCTTTAAGGGACACA
Source organism: Rattus rattus (assembly GCF_011064425.1). Classification (NCBI taxonomy): domain Eukaryota; kingdom Metazoa; phylum Chordata; class Mammalia; order Rodentia; family Muridae; genus Rattus; species Rattus rattus. The sequence goes on from NC_046157.1 coordinate 7,620,509, forward strand.
AGTAAGGAGGATGGCATGGGAGGGTCCCTAGTCATAGCACAAACATTAGTAAGTGGTATCCATTACTCTGCATTTATGCTGTGCCCAACATTTCACCGACTGAAATAGACATGGCTTCTTATTCATTTCACAGCATCACCAAGAACTATCAATTCACATTTTATAAACAAAAAAATCTAAGAGTGAAAGGATGTGGTGGTTTGAATAAAAATGCCACCCCCCTGTGCTGGATATTTTTATGTCAACCTGACACAAGCTAACGTGATCTGAGAGGAGGGAACCGCCATGAAATGAAGAAAATGCCTCCATGAGATTGGGTTATAGGCAGACCTGTATTTTTCTTAATTAGTGCTTGATGAGGATGGGCCCAGCTTATGGTTGGTGGGGCCACCCAGGTTTGTTGGTCCTGGGTTGTATAAGAAAGCACACAGAGTAAGCCATAAGGAGCAATCCAGTAGGCAGCACTCCTCCAGGGTCTCTGTATCAACCCCTGCCTCCAGTTCCTTGTGCTGAGTTCCTGTTCTGACTTGCTTCGGAGATGAGTGTTGATATAGAAATGTGAGCTAAATAAACCCTTTTCTCCCCAAGTTGCTTTGGGTCATGATGTTTTATCACAGCAATAGGAACTCAGTTAAGACACCCTCATTGGCTCATGTATCGTGGAATCCTTAGTCATCAGCGAATGGCACTACTTGAGAAGGATTGGGAGATGGGACCTTGTTGGTGTGAATATGGCCTTATTAGAGGAAGTGTGTCACTCGGGATGAGCTTTGACATTTCAAAAGCCCAAGCCAGGCCCAGTGGCTCTCTCTTTTTGCTGCCTGTGGATCCAGATGTAGAACTTTCAGTGATATCTCAATACCATGTCCACCTGTGCAGGCCACCGTGATCCCCCCACAATGATGATGGATTAAACCTGTGAAATGGAAGCAAGCTCCAATTAAGTGTTGTTTTTTTTTTTTTCACAAGAGTTGCCATGGTCATGGTGTCTCTTCACAGCAATAGAACAGTCACTAAGGCAGAAGGGTTCTACAGCATCACACAGTAAGGAAATAACAGTGCCAGGGTTAGAAATGTCCATCAGATTTCACAGTCACAGCTGAAGGTCATGACCTTCAAGAGTCAGGGCATCGAATGTGTTACCCAGCTCAGATAATTCGGCTGTGTTCCACTGAGGAATTTTAGCACCATAATCCACAAAAAGCAGCTGGCTGTAGAGATTTCCAAATGAGACAAGTAAAAGAAAACTTACTCCCAATTCCATCCCCCACGCCCACACAATAAATACTTAGGGTCAAACGCACCTTGAGTCAGTTGTCCACCAGATATAGCGTATTGCACAAATGATGGTTTTACCCACGCATCAGTGTTGGGTCTTAACTTTCTCTACACTAATCATTTACAGACTGTTGACAGATATTTGAACCTGGGGTCAAAGTGAACATGCCCAGTTATACAACAAAAGATCTATAAAGACCTTTATCAACTGAGTGTGAGTCACTGTAGAATTCTCCACTATGGTGGACCACAGCCGAGGATGGTTTTGCACCATGAAGGTGCTCACCACGGCATTGCTTCTAGTCACCCTGCAGTGTTCCCATGCCCTGAGTCCCACCAACTGTGATGCCTCCAAGCCTCTGGCTGAGAAAGTTCTAGACCTGATCAATAAAGGGCGGAGGAGTGGCTATACTTTTCAGCTGCAGCGGGTCTCTGATGCCCACTTGGACAGAGTGGTAAGACATGGCCAATGGAGGATTGGAGCTGGGAGACAACGTGTCAGGGGCAATGGGGACTGCAGCCCCAGAGCAGGCTGCTTTGCACAATTGACAACTTTAGCCAGGTTTCCTGTTTAGTTTCTGAAGCGGACTCTGAGTTGTTGGGTTTGCCTCTAAACTAATCTTGGTTATTGGCACGTCAGTAACCATGCATCCGGCTGCAACTATTCTGAAGCACTGTAGATCCCGTAGAATACTGGGAACTTTGAAAAGAAAACTAGAATTAGTTGTGCTCCTCAGAAAAAATAATAGCCTGAAAAATTCAAATTTCAACTGTGAAAGACAGGATAGGTTTGTGACCATATACACACCAAAGATATTGGGGCGACACAATGACAGATCTTTTAATTCTGAAAGGGAAATACCGTGGTGGGTTCTGGAGGGTAGAGGGATTTGAACAGGTGAATTCTAGCACCACATGTCCTTGAGGTGAGCAGGGAATCAGAAAGAGACCTACTGCACAGCAATGGAATAAGCAGGTAGGGATTACAGAAGTTCAATGAGGCTCTGGAGTTCAGTGTGAAGTTGGAAGAGAATATGGGCTTATCTTGAAACCAAGCAAGCTTACTGTCTTCATTTAAATTCTATGGTTGTTTAGACCAGAGTTGATAGGGCAATTGGGACTACGGAGCGATGCTGTTTCCTCCCACTGCAGCAATAACAGTTCCAACAACAACGATAACAATTTCGTACATTTTCTACAATGGAATGTCTGAAGGCAGGAAGCCAGACCACGGGCAACTGCAGATGACACACAAAGCATTTCATACTTTTTACAGCACTGGAGATGGGGAGGCACTGCCAAATGCAGAAATCAGGAACACAGAACTTAAGACAATAAAAAATGTAAGAGCCATGTGTCACACATTTGTCTGACACAGGATGAAAGTGAATGGTGCTACCTCTGAATGGCAGTACAGAAAGGCTGGAGAAGGGGACACAATGAGACTCAGGGGACAGAGGCAGGTGATAGGGACATGAATGACGAGGTCGTTTGCATATCCAGGAATGCAGAAAGGAGGACCAGATCAAGGCAGTGGTCAAAATACAGGCTAGGCAAGACATGAGATATTTCAAGGAAAGACCACTCAGCCTTGTTTATGACTGGCTAAGGGGAAAAACTGATGATTGCAAGATGTATTTATATTTTTCCTTGCTTGTTTTGTTCTGCTGCTGTTCTCTGCTGCTAAGGAGGGAAAGACAGTTCAGGAACAGAGGACAGGACCACAAATACAGACCAGAGGAGGTGGTAGTTATTTGTCACTCTTAACTCTGGGCTTGAACTTTCAACACCTACCCAAACCAATGGGTCATTTAGTTGCAGCTTTTTAAAGGTGAGAGAAGAAACCTCTGGGTCCACAGTAGTGCATGCCTGTAATTCAGCACTTGGGACTGTGAAGCAGAAAGGTAAGTTCAAAGCCAGCCTGGGTTCTTACATCCTGGAGTCCTGTTCTTTAAAAAGAAAAAGAATGAACAATGGACAGAGAACTGGAAAGTGGAAGGAAGAAGAGAGAAAGAAAGGGAAGGGGACGGGAAGGAAGGAAGGAGAGTGTGTGAGAATAGAGGGAAAAAAGGAAAGGGAAAGGAAGAGATTGCTTTTATTAAAAATAAAAACAGGGGACTGGAAGATCACTCAGTGGCTGCTCTTCCAGAAGTCCGGGGTTCAATTCCAGCACCCATCTCACAACTGTCTAGAACTCCAGTTCCAGGGGATCTAACACCCTCACACAGACATACATACAGGCAAAAACACCTATGTATAGAAAATAAGAATAGATAAATCATTAAAAAATAAAATGAACAACAACAACAACAACAAAATAAACCAAAACAAAAAGATCTCTGTGTCCCTGCATCCTCCTGACCTGTCCATTCCTTGTCACCCTTAGGAAATTGCCACCGTCTACTACTTAGTTTTAGATGTGATAGAATCTGACTGTTGGGTCCTCTCCACAAAAGCCCAGGATGACTGTCTTCCAGCCAGGTGGACATCTGAGATAGTAAGTAACTGGGGCCACTGGGTTCCTCATATCATTCTTCTATCTAATCAGCTCACTCACAGGAGACATATGCTGGGCTAGACAGTGAGAAAAGCTGCTGGCATCTTAAGATTCATGAAGATGATCTTTTTTTTTTTTTTTGGTTCTTTTTTTTCGGAGCTGGGGATCGAACCCAGGGCCTTGCGCTTCCTAGGCAAGCGCTCTACCACTGAGCTAAATCCCCAACCCCATGAAGATGATCTTAACCTTCAATTGTTCTCTCGTGGTTCCCTGAGATAGTGCCATTACCTTCAAGTCCCGGGCAAATCAGCAAACATCCTTAGAAAACAATCCTCTCAACTCTAAAGGGAAAGAGTTGGAGTACATGGAGTCCAATGTCGTTTAAAAAAACACAGCCTATGAATTAATGAGCTGGGAATTGTGTGCAGTGAAGACTGACCCCGTTGGTGGTACTGGCCATAGTTGCAGTGAGGAATTAGGTCTTGTCCTGCGTGTGAGCCTGGATACTGAGGCCAGGCTCCCTTCACAGGCGAGAGTACAAAGGAATGAGCAGACACAGGATGCCAATTCCAGAAGTTCAAGTTTTACACACCAAGGGGCTCTATCTAGTGCTGTCTCCTTTGAAAACATTTGGGGTGTGGTCACATCCCATTGCTTTCATAAGGGTTTGGGGTGCCAATGGTGTGCAGTACACAGTCTATGATGAGGTTGATGGGAATCCTCTTGTCTTACAGGTGATTGGACAGTGTAAGGTAATAGCCACAAGATCCTCAAATGAGTCTCAAGATCTTAGCGTGAATGGCTATAACTGTACCATGAGTTCCGGTAAGGTCATCTGCGGAGTTGCTAACTGATTCCAAGTGAACGTAGAACTCGGTCATACAGTGGTGTGGATTAGGTAACAGCCTGGTGGAATGGGAGCTGACTCGCGCCTGTCCTTGCATTCTCCATTCATTAGTACAGATCTCCTGAAACTAGAGGACAGCTCCCTGCCTCCAGCAATCCTCACTTAAAGAGACAATACACACCATTGCAGAGACTTAGTTCTGAGGGTAGGCAGGCTTGAGCTGGAATTCAAACCTTATTTACCAGTTATTCTGAGTCAGTGCCATTGAGCTGGAATCTTGTCTTCACTGTGTCTAGATTTTGCCTTCCAGGTCATGCCAGCTCCAACTATTTCATCTCCAGGATCATTGTGAGCTGGGGAGCAGGTTACTTAATCTGTTTAGGCTTTCCTCATTTAGAATTCGTATTGGAGTTGAATAGAATGAGTTACCCTTTGCAGAATATGGAGCACTTGCTAAGAATTGGCTTCAACAGTTAAGAGTTCTATGTCCTAGTGTATAAAGTAGTCATACGCTGTGCCACACAGATCCAATCGTTCCATCTAATCTCACACGAGGCTATGAAGTAAATGTTGTGGAACTTTTTATTGCAGAGATAAAAATAATTGGGGCTGGCAAAGATTCCAAGGTGTGCTCTCAAAAGCACACTGAGGCATGACAAAGAATGGTACGTCTACGTTTCTACAGCGCTGATGCTAGAGTGCACATTTTTTTTTTTTTTTTTTTATTAACTTGAGTATTTCTTATGTACATTTGTAGTGTTATTCCTTTCCGGTTTCGGGCAAACATCCTTTCCCCCCTTCCTTATGGGTGTTCCCTCCCCACCCTCCCCCCATTGCCGCCCTCCCCCCGACAGTCTAGTTCACTGGGGGTTCAGTCTTAGCAGGACCCAGGGCTTCCCCTTCCACTGGTGCTCTTACTAGGATATTCATTGCTACCTATGAGGTCAGAGTCCAGGGTCAGTCCATGTATAGTCTTTAGGTAGTGGCTTAGTCCCTGGAAGCTCTGGTTGCCTGGCATTGTTGTACATATGGGGTCTCAAGCCCCTTCAAGCTCTTCCAGTTCTTTCTCTGATTCCTTCAGGGGGGTCCCGTTCTCAGTTCAGTGGTTTGCTGCTGGCATTCGCCTCTGTATTTGCTGTATTCTGGCTGTGTCTCTCAGGATCGATCTACATCCGGCTCCTGTCGGTCTGCACTTCTTTGCTTCATCCATCTTGTCTAATTGGGTGGCTGTATATGTATGGGCCACATGTGGGGCAGGCTCTGAATGGGTGTTCCTTCAGTCTCTGTTTTAATCTTTGCCTCTCTCTTCCCTGCCAAGGGTATTCTTGTTCCCCTTTTAAAGAAGGAGTGAAGCCTTCACATTTTGATCATCTGTCTTGAGTTTCATTTGTTCTAGGCATCTAGGGTAATTCAAGCATTTGGGCTAATAGCCACTTATCAGTGAGTGCATACCATGTATGTCTTTCTGTGATTGGGTTAGCTCTAGAGTGCACATTCTTAAGTATTTTAATATTTTCTCCAAAAGAATTAGGTTTGTTAGATGAGACGGAGTTTCTCAGTTTAGCTCTGTTTGTCCTGGAACTCACTTTGTAGAGTAGGCTGGCCTTGAACTCACAGAGATCTGCTTGCCTCTGCCTCCTGAGTGCTGGGATTAAAGGCACAGGTCCTTCTGCCCAGCTAAGTTGAGCAGTTGAAATTGCTTTTGAAAAGAAGCAAGGCATGGTGTTACAGACCTGTATTCCTAGCAGCCAGGAGACCATAGTATAAGTCTGAGGGCAGGGCAATTCCCTGTGGGTGAAGAGAAAGGGAACACACACTCAGAGAGAGGGAGGTTGAGGGGGAGGGAGGGAGGGAGGGAGGGAGGGAGGAGGGAGGGAGGAGGGAGGAGATTGCGCTCAACCATTTTCTGTAGCTTTAACTTTAAGCTGCCATTCTCTCCTTGACAAAGATAGGAAGCCTAGATTAAAGCAGCACTTGTGAAGGCTGGAGTGGGCATAGCCTCATGGATGGAGGTCATCTGGAGTAGCAGGGAAAACAGCTGTTGTCCCGCCGATTGACCTTGAATTACTTTAACCTTCAGTTAGTCCATCTGTAATAACAGTAATGACTCTCAGGGATGTGCTTACACGTGCTGTGTTCTGACCTGGCTTCCAAGTTGCCTCTTCCAACTCTGACCCTGTGGCATCACTGTCTTTCTCCTTCCTCTAGTCTCTTCAGCACTTAGCAACACCAAAGACAGTCCTGTACTCTTCGACTTCTTTGAGGATTCCGAGCCCTACAGAAAGCTAGCCCGGAAAGCCCTCGACAAGTACAAAGCGGAGAATGGTGACTTTGCCTCATTCAGAGTGGAACGGGCCGAAAGGGTTATAAGAGCGGTGAGTTCCCACTACCTCAGCATGTCGGGTGTGAGCTGATCAGCTGGCCCTGTACACCGGCCTCACCTAGGCAGCTCCTTTGAAATTGTTGCAGCCTTTGATACTCAGTAAACAACAATCCCATAAACTTCTCGTATTGAATAAACTCGTATTGAAGAGATACGAGATAAGGGATAAGGATAGAATTATTATCTGACAGGAAAAAGAAGCCAAAGGAAAGGCAAGAGCATTATTGGATTATTTGAACACTAAAAACCATCCAATGTTAGCCTCCTTATGGTAGAATACTGAGGCTTGGAAAAAGAGCCTGACCATGACCAGCTTTAGAGCTGAGGCTAAATGTCTCTGCCTCGTAGATCCAGAATATTAGTGCCTCCCACCCAGAGCTGTCATGTGGAACAGCCAGATAATGTTTTGGCTTTGTTTCTTTTAAATATGTACTTTTAAGATTTGTTTATTTGTCAGAGAGAGAGAGAGAGAGAGAGAGAGAGAGAGAGAGAGAGAGAGAGAGAGCCCAGAGGACAGAAGAGGGCATTGGATCTCCTGATGGGGAATTGAACTGGTCCTTTGAAAGGACAGTATGTACTCTTAACTACTGAAAGAACTCTCCCCAGCCTCTGCCAAGGTTTTGAAAGGGGAAAATCAAATAGATCACAGTATTTCAAGCAATGGGATGCATATAATGTGGTAGCCTGTGCAGAATGTTCTGACCTGACAGGCACTGGCAAGAGGGAAGAAGAAGGTTGCAAAACAATACTTAGCATATGAGCCCATGTGCGTGAAGTCTTTGAACATCTGAACACCCCTACACGTGGACAAAGCCTGTTGGAGAAACACGTGAAACCAGTCGGAATAGGGCTGGGGAGATGGTTCCCAGGTTAAGAGCACTGACTGCTCTTCCAGAGGACCTGGGTAGGATTCTAAGATTGGGCATAATGGTTCACAATCAGCTGTGACTCTCGATCCGGATCACCTGACACCGTTTTATGACCTCCTCGGACAGAAGCATATGCAGGAAGCACTTCTGACACATAAACATAAATAAAACAAAACAGTAGCAGTGACATCCCCAAAAGATGAGGATCTGGGGCTCAGGGAGGGTGTTTTTCCCTGCTATGCTTCTGCCCGTGTACTACAGAACTTCTGCAAATGGTGGTTACTATCACTGGCGTAATCTATTGTTATTAAGCAGAAACCAAAGGAAAATAACATGTATTCATCATTTTCACTCCCTTAGTGTTTTACAAGATGTCGTACAATGGGTGTCTATTACTTTCCCTCTCAGCTTCTATGCTCTTGAAACTGTGTTGATTCCTTTGTTCCAGAGAGGAGGGGAAAGGACCAAGTACTTCGTGGAATTCTCGGTGAGGAACTGTTCCACACAACACTTCCCCAGACACCCTCCGGTAAGTGTGACACACCGCCATTTAGAGCGTGCCCACCACCTCAAGGGGCTCCTCACACACATGTTCACTGACCACACTCACACCGCCCTAGAACGTAAGTTCACGTATTCATTCTGATCGGCGGATGGAGAAATGGTTTTAGAATGTACACGACGTGATATACATAGTACCTAGAACTGAATTTTCAATTCTTTAAGACGAAAGGCTTAGTGAGCCAATAGCCAGCATATGCTAAGGCCATCTACAACAAGCATGGACACTCGCAGGTATCCCAGGTGACAAGTGAGGATGTTACTGTGATCCTGCCAAGCTTGGTTAGAATCCAGGACTTCTTCCTTAGTCAAATTGACCCATTATCTGCTGGAAGAGCTTACTGATGACGCCCAATATCTCCTCCCTTTAGTCCTTGCCTAGCAGGTATTTGGTCACTGTGATCAGAGAATGACTAATGCACTTGGTATCTTGGTGTTTATAAAGCATCTCCACTATATTATTATTGTCTGCTGAGCTCTAAGACAGCCCCACTGTGGAGATGCAAGTGTCTGGCTCAGTTACCCTGGGATGAGGCCTACAATCTTAACCCCCTACTAGTGTACTCTTAGTTGGTTAGTGTTAGCAATGTGGAACTCTGTTCTGTTCTCGATTCGAGGGCTTTCCTGGGGTTTAATGGCACATCCACTGTCTCCAGCCAGAACGAAGAGGCATGTGCTGTGTCATCAATTTCACAAGTGGCAAATGCATACTTACATACGCACACATTCCGCTCCTCAAATTTCCTACTTGAGCCAGTTCTAGATTCCTCCTCATCAGCCGCAAAAGACAAATACTCTGCTGTGTTTGTGTGGCACTGACAACCTACTGCAGCGTCATAAAGTCTGAGAAGGAGAAGCTAGCAGCCTCCCCTCACTGAACTAAAGCTGCTTGTCCCTGTGGGAATCCCACTCATTTACAAACACTGGAATTCAGAACCTTTGTACAATTTATTTCCCACTGTTGGGAACTGGCAAGTCCACATTCATGTAGGAACCTCAAAGCTGTCCAGACAGCCTCAATGCATAGCTTTTTCTAGAAACAAACTGTCTTCTTGTCCTTTGACAAATGGGGTTAGGAGTTTCCAGAACACAGAATGTCAGCTAGTGAGAGCCAGCAGACACTCGTGTTAACAGGACTCAAGCAAACCCATCTTTGTAGTGGCTCTGCCCTTCCCAGCACTTGCAAGTTACATGAATCTGTCTTCAGTAGCATTTCCCATCCCCCAGGCACAAGCAACCCAGGTCTTTATTGCAGAAACACTAGCTTAAGGGTAGCATAGACATTTGTCTCTAGGAGGGGGCATGTGTCCCTAGGACTACATACAGATGGACAGTGCATCTGTTCGTGGAGAAACCCTCAGAAGTCTGACAAAATCCTGTGGAAGATACAGACCTGGCCACTTTCCTCTTGTTCATTTAAAGCTTTTTCTTGGCTGGAAATGCTGACAGCCATGTGGACACACACTGTATGGACCCATTCACTGTATATTCCTATTGCACATGCTAACAGGCATTTCCCTTTGAAGGTCTTTGGATTCTGCAGAGCAGTTTTGTCCTACAGTATAGAAGCCTCTGACTTGGAAACCCCAGAATACACTGACCTGACCTGTGAAGTCTTCAACACTGAGGTGGGTTGGCTGAACAGCCCTCATAATGAGCAGGACCAGACCAAGAGATAATCTCTTGAATAGTACATTTGGTTCATTTGGCTCTAGTGATGTGTGTGTGTGTGTGTGTGTGTGTGTGTGTGTGTGTGTGTGTGTGTGTGTGGGTGTGTGCGCGCGCGCATGCGCGCGTAAAAGAAAGAGACAGAGTCAGAGTACAGATGGCTCCATAGATTTTGTTTGCTCGTTTGTTGTTTTATTTTAATTTTTTTTTGTTTTTTGAGTCAAGGCTTCACTCTGTAGCATTCTCTAATCTGGAACTCACTATGTAGCATTGTCTAATCTGGAACTCACTATGTAAACCACGCTGGCTTTAAACTCAGAGATCTACCTACTTCTGGCTTCTAAGTACTGCTACACCTAGCCACACGGACAGCCGCATGCCTAGCCATACCTTTTTTAATTAAAGTCTGTTTCAGTATACAACTGTAGTTCCAACATGTGGGAAGCTGAAATAGAAAAATAGCCAAGTTCCAAGCCAGGCTGAGCTACAGAGAAAAGACTCTGTGTTTTTTGTTTGTTTAAGCTAAAGTTGAGGGCTTAGAGGTTAGTTTAGAGGAATGTGTCTTGGGACTGTGTTGGGAATGTCAGATCCATCCAAAACTGCTAGCTTAATAGGCAGTCACCGCTCCTTTATCTCTTTTCATTGAAATGAGAAAAATAAGGTTAATACAATTTTTATAAAGCAGCACCAAAGGACCACTCTTACTTTGACATTAGCTGATTTGTCATACTCCTCTTGGGCAATAATAATGCTATTCAAGGACAGATTCATTTTTTATTTTAAATGTAATTTGACTAGAAAAAACAAAAATGTAAGAACCAGAACTGGAGAGACGGCTCAGCAGTTATGAGTATTTGATGCTCTTCCAGAGGACCCAGCCCCACATGGCAGCTCATGGCTGTTTGTAGTTCCAGTTCTAGATATATGCCTCCTTCTGGCCTCCACAGACACTACACACACACACACACACACACACACACACACACACACACACACACACACACAGAGTACACGGACATACATGCAGGCAAACCCCTACATATTATGAAATAGTTAATTTTTTAAAAATACAATGGCTTTTTTGGTTTCCTATGTCTTAGATCAATTTGTGAAATCTTTGAGAGCCTTCAGTCAAGCCTAAAATCTAACTTCCTACATAATTATATTCATGTTTCTGTGTCCTTTACCAGGATCTTAAAAACAGGAGCGACATGAAACCCCATCGGGGCCATGAGCATCCTCATTGTGACAAACATCTGTGTAAGCTCAGTGGACCCAGGGACCATCATCATACCCATAAGACACATGAAATTGGATGCCCACCACCACCAGAAGGAAAAGATAACTCAGACAGATCACCCCTTCAAGAAGATGCCCTTCCACAACGGCCCCCTGGCCATTCTGGTCCTTCTGGTACCAACAGGAGCCATAGACCCCCTCATAATCACAGTTGTAATGAGCATCCTTGCCAGGGACAGCATCCCCATGGACACCACCCTCATGGTCAGCATCCTCATGGACACCACCCTCATGGACACCATCTTCACAGGTACCACCCCCATGGTCACCATCCTCATGGTGACCATCCCCATGGACACCATCCCCATGGACACCACCCCCATGACCATGATTTCCTTGACTATGGACCTTGTGACCCACCTTCCAATAGCCAAGAACTCAAGGGTCAGTATCATCGGGGACATGGTCCACCACATGGACACTCAAGGAAAAGAGGGCCAGGTAAAGGACTCTTTCCTTTCCACCAACGACAAATCGGATATGTCTACCGACTCCCTCCACTGAAAGTAGGTGAAGTTCTCACTCCTCCTGAAGCCAATTTCCCCAGCTTCTCCTTGCCAAATTGCAACAGACCCCCACAACCAGAGATTCAGCCCTTCCCTCAGACAGCCTCAAAGTCCTGTCCAGGGAAATTTGAGAGTAAGTTTCCACAAGTTTCCAAGTTTTTTTTAACATATGCCTCCAAAATAAAACCTGATTCCTTGGTAGGGGAAAGAGTACAATATTCTGAATAAATAAAATATGACCAGTTAGAAATGAAAAGTGTAATTACTTTGTAACTTTGGTTTCATACATAGGGAAGTATGGGAAAGAAGCCAGAAAGAGACAGGAGGATAAATGGAAACAAGAAGAAAGATGTCTTAGTCAGGGTTTCTATTCCTGCACAAAACATCATGACCAAGAAGCAAGTTGGGGAAGGACGGGTCTATTGAGCTTACACTGCCACATGGCTGCTCATCACCAAAAGAAGTCAGGATTGGAACGAATACAAAGTAGGAACGTAGATGCAGAAGTGGATGCAGAGGCCATGGAGGAGGAATGTTGCTCACTGGCTTGCCTCCCCTGGCTTGTTCAGCCTGCTTTCTTTTTCTTTTTCTTTTTCTTTTTTGTTTCTTTTTTCTTTTTTACATCACTTTTATTAGATATATTTCTTTATTTACATTTCAAATGTTATTCCCTTTCCTGGTTTCCTGCCCAAAAGCCCCCTATCCCTTCTCCCTCCCCCATAACGGTGTCCCCCCCATGGACCCCGCCTCACAACCACCCCCGACATTCCCCTCTGCACTGGGGGTCCAACCTTGGCAGGACCAAGGGCTTCCCCTTCCACTGGTGCCCAAACAAGGCTATTCTCTGCTACATATGCAGTTGGAGCCCTGGGTCAGTCCATGTATAGTCTTTTGGTAGTGGTTTAGTCCCTGGAAGCTCTGGTTGGTTGGCATTGTTGTTTTTATGGGGTTGCAAGTCCCTTTAGCTCCTTCATTCCTTCCTCTAAATCCCCCCAAGGGGGTCCTGTTCTCAGTTCAGTGATTTGCTGCTAGCATTGACCTCTGTATTGGACTTGCTCTGGATGTCTCTCAGGAGAGATCTATATCCAGTCCCTTTCAGCAGGCACTTTTTAGCTTCATCAATTTTATGTAGTTTTAGTGGCTGTATATATTTATGGGCCACATGTAGGGCAGGCTCTGAATGGCCATTCCTTCAGTATCTGCTTTAAACTTTGCCTTGATATCCCTTCCTATGGATATTTTTGTTCCTCTTTTTAAGAAAGAGTGGGAGCATCCGCATTTTGGTCATCCTTCTTCTTGAGCTTCCTGTAGATTGGGTAATTCAAGCTTTGGGGCTAATATTCACTTATCACTGAGTGCATGCCAAGTGTGTTTTTCTGTGATTGGGTTTCCTCACTCAGGATGATATTTTCTAGTTCATTCCATTTGCCTATGAATTTCATGAAGTCATTGTTTTTGATAGCTGAGTAGTACTCCATTGTGTAGATGTATCATATTTTTTTTCAATCCATTCCTCTGTTGAAGGGCATCTGGGTTGTTTCCAGCTTCTGGCTAATATAAATAAGGCTGCTATTAACATAGTGGAGCATACGTCTTTATTGTATATTGGAGCATCTTTTGGGTATATGCCCAAGAGAGGTATAGCTGGGTCCTCAGGTAGTTCAATGTCCAATTTTCTGAGGAACCTCCAGACTGATTTCCAGAGTGGTTGTACTAGTTGCAATCCCACCAACAATGGAGGAGTGTTCCTCTTTCTCCACATCCTCGCCAGCATCTGCTGTGCCCTGAGTTTTTGATCTTAGCCATTCTGACTGATATGAGGTGGAATCTCAGGGTTGTCTTGATTTGCATTTCCCTGATGACTAAGGATGTTGAACATTTCTTTCGGTGCTTTTTGGCCCTTCGATAATCCTCAGCTGAGAATGTTTTGTTTAGCTCTGTACCCCATTTTTAATAGGGTTATTTGGCTCTCTGGAGTCTAACTTCTTGAGTTCTTTGTATATTTTGGATATCAGCCCTCTATCAGGTGTAGGATTGGTAAAGATCTTTTCCCAATCTGTTGGCTGTCGTTTTGTTCTAATGACAGTGTCTTTTGCCTTACAGAAGGTTTGCAGTTTTATGAAGTCCTGTTTGTTGATTCTTGATCTTAGAGCATAAGCCATTGGTGTTTTGTTCAGGAAATTTTCCCCAGTGCCCATGTGTTTGAGACTTTTCCCCAATTTTTTTCTACTAGTTTGCGTGTATCTGGTTTGATGTGGAGGTCCTTTATCCACTTGGACTTAAGTTTTGTACAGGATGATAAGAATGGATCAATTTGCATTCCTTTACATGCTGACCTCCAGTTGAACCAGCACCTTTTGATGAAAATGCTATCTTTCTTCCATTGGATGGTTTCAGCTTCTTTGTCAAAGATCAAGTGACCATAGGTGTGTGGGTTCATTTCTGGGTCTTCAGTTCTGTTCCACTGATCTATCTGCCTGTCTCTGTACCAATACCATACAGCTTTTATGACTGTAAGAGTGCTTGAGGTCAGGCATGGTGATTCTCCCAGAATTACTTTTATTATTGAGTAGTTTTTGCTATCCTGGGTTTTTTGTTATTCCAGATGAATTTGCAAATTGCTCTTTCTATCTCTATAAAGAACTTAGTAAGAATTTTGATGGGGATTGAATTAAATCTATAGATTGCTTTTGGCAAAATGGCTATCTTTACTATATTAATCCTGAATTTCTTGTCATATAGATCTTTTACTTGCTTGGTTAAAGTCACAAAAAGATATTTTATATTACTTGGGACTATGTGAAGGGTATTATTTCCCTAATTTCTTTCTCAATCTGTTTAATCCTTTGAGTAGAAGAAGGCTACTGATTTGTTTGAGTTAATTTTATACCCTGACACTTTGCTGAAGTTGTTTATCAGGTTAAGTAGTTCTCTGGTGGAACTTTTGTGGTCACTTAAGTATAATATCATATCATCTGCAAATAGTAGTATTTTGACTTCTTCCCTTCCAATTTGTATTCCTTTGACTTCCTTTCGTTGTCTGATTGCTCTGGCTAGAACTTCAAGAACTATATTGAATAAGTAGGGAGAGAGTGGACAGCCTTGTCTAGTCCCTGATTTTAGTGAGATTGCTTCAAGTTTCTCTCCATTTAGTTTGATGTTAGCTACTGGTGTGCTGTATATTGCTTTTACTTGAGTTCTTGATCTTTCCAGGACTTTTATCATGAAGGGGTGTAAGAATCAACAAAACCAGGAGCCGGTTCTTTGAGAAAATCAACAAAATAGATAAATCCTTAGCCAGAATAACCAGAGGTCACAGAGAGTGTACCCAAATTAACAAAATCAGAAGTGAAAGGGGAGACATAACAACAGAATCTAAGGAAATTAAAAAAATCAGCAGATCCTACTACAAAAGCCTATATTCAACAAAACTGGACAATCTGAAGAAAATGGACAATTTTCTAGATAGATACCAGGTACCAAAATTAAATCAGGAACAGCAGTTATTAAAAGTCTCCCAACCAAAAAGAGCCCAGGTCCAGATGAGTTTAGTGCAGAATTCTATCAGGCCTTCATAGAAGACATCATAACAATACTGTCCAAACTGTTCCACAAAATAGAAACAGATGGTTCACTACCAAATTCCTTCTATGAAGCCACAATTACTCATACCTACATCACACAAAGACACAACAAAGAAAGAGAACCTCAGACCATTTCCCCTTATGAATATCAACACAAAATACTCAATAATATTCTTGCAAACCGAATCCAAGAACACATCAAAACAATCATCCATCATGATCAATTAGGCTTCATCCCAGAGGTGCAGGGATGGTTTAATATATGGAAGTTCATCAATGTAATCCACTATATAAACTATATAAACAAACTCAAAGAACCACATGATCATTTTGTTAGATCTTGAGAAAGCATTTGACAAAATTCAGCTTGGTTTCTTTCCTCTTCTTCCTCTTCTTCCTCTCCTCCTCCTCCTCCTCCTCCTCTTCCTCTTCCTCCTCCTCCTCCTCCTCCTTCTTCTTCTTCTTCCTCTTCTTTTTTTTTGACCCAATTGGTAAGATATAAGTGTCCACTTAAACATACAAAGCCCAGTACCATCCATCCCTTAAGAACATTGATAACAACCTGTAAATACACAGAGCGGAATCTTTATGTCAGCCTTCCATCGTCCTGCCATGGCTTCTTGGCCTCCCCGCTCTCAGATTGGTTTCTTATAAAACCCAGCCCAGGGACAGCACCACCCACAATGGAACCTCCCACCCTTGCTCACTAATTGAGAAAATGCCTTCAGCTGGATCTCATGCAGGCATTTCCTCAAGGGAGGCTTCTTTCTCTGTGATAATTCCAACTTGTTTCAAGTTGACACACAGAACCACTCAGTACAGATGTCAACCACCCAGTACAGATGTCAATGCTAGGAACCAGAGGTGAATTCTGTCTCTTGGTATTGAGTCAGTTGAGGCAAATCTGATGCCCAGAATTTCTCCCTGCCTTGAGTTAACTCCCTAATTCTTGAGTCTGTGCTCTCTGTAGTTATGCTATAGCTATGTGTATTACCTACATTACTGCTGCTGTGATAAAATACTGGGACCAAGGCAACTTATGGAAGAGTTTATTTTGACTTATGGTTCCAGAGAGATGAGAGAGAATCACGGCAGGAGGCATAGGAGCGAGCATGTAAAGAGGAGCAGGAAGCTGAGAACTCAAGTCTCAAGCACAAAGCAGAGAAGGCTAACTGGAAGTCACATGAGGCTTTTAATCTCAAAGGCTGCACCCGGTGACATATCCCCCCACCCCCAGCAAAGTCATACCTCCTAAACCTCCCTAGACAATACCACAAACTGGGGACCCAATGTTCAAATATCTGAGCCTATTGGACATTCTCATTCAAACCGCTAAATTGGGCATACCAAGAAAGTATATATGTTTTAAAATATTATTATGAGTCACATTGTCTTCTGTCCCACGCGCGACCTCGCCAGCAAGAAAACACGCGGGGACATATGAATCCTTGCTGCAGTCAAACTTTTATTCAATCTTAAGGAGAAGCCCCCCGCGCCCGCATGGCGCAGCTTATATACACCCTAGCGCGGCACATCCACACCTGATTGGTCGCTTACCCATGATCTCATTAGGCACGCCCTGGAGTGGGCAAAGACCTGGCACGAAGGCACTCTTGCACATGCGCACACAGTTAACTTCCTGAAAGGAAGTCGGTTGGCGCGGCAGAGGCCAGCACCATCTTGTAATGGCGGAAGCTATCCTGGCCTTCCACGTGGGGCGCAGTGGAAGCCAGCGCCATCTTGTGGTGGCGAATGTTATAGCGGCCCTCTACATCTCCCCCTTATTATTTATTTCATAACAATCATGATCACCCTATCGCGTGCAATGAGGAAACCTCAGCGATGGGAAGGGCTGATCAAAGGATCATTGAGTCTCTCTCATCCCAGTGCAATGGATCCACAGATCCATGGGGTGCAAGAGCAGAGAACTCAGATACCGACTAATTTTTGACGATAGATAACCAAATTCCAGGGGAGGCCCCTTGTACAATGGCCACAAGTGCTTGAGTGATAACGGCCTTGTCACGTTTCTGTTGAGATCTGAGTTTGCAAACCAACCATAGCATGAACACTAATCCACAGCATAGGGCTACACCAAACAGAGCCACTCCCGATAAGTAGTGGGCACCTCATTTGGTTCTCTTCAGCTGTTACCACCAAGGGCCGTAGTCAAGCCGCTCCTATAATAAAATTTTGAACTCCCAATTGTTAGCAACTACTCCAGAAAGTTCACCCACTGTGTTTGTCTAACAATAGATTGGGGGAGGATAACTCCAGACACTGCAGACACAATGTCTGCAGCAGTAATGGCTGCTACAATAGCAGCGAAAGTGTCAAGGTCTTTTCCAGGACAGTTCAGGATCAGTCATTTTTCTCTGGAACAACCAGCAGACAATGGAACCATATCTGAGATCTGTACAACCAGGGCAGAGTTCCCCAGTCCACAGCAGCTTTACGCAGGTGGCATTCCTGTGAAGCTACAGTCTGTAAAATGACCAGTTAAGGCAGCAAGAGTCACCAGGGAAATGAGGGGGGCAGCAACGGCTGGAGTCCAGTCTTCTCCAGCAAGCAGCAGTGCACAGAGGGTCAGAGAGCGTAGGCCACAGTGGGACAGGACACACGCAGTGGTAACACTGACTGCAGCAATGCCAAAATCTCTGTGATGACAAAAGGTGAGGGGGAATCTTCCATCTTCCTCTCAGGGCAGAGGAATGACTCCAGGGACCCAAACCACGAGAGCTAAATCTTCATGCAACCAGGATCAGCAAGTCTCAGTAATCACCTCTGGCAGCTGGCATACTCTTGTAGCATCCTGTAGAAAAAAACACAAACATTCCCTCTTCCCCATATAAAATATCTGAACAGGATCATGTCAATACGTGAATCTTTCTATTTCACCTAGGCAGAAGTATGCCTAGTTGTAGGGTGCCATAAACACTCAGAGTGTTCCTAGGCATACAAATTTTAAAATTGAAATAAAAGGAGCATTATTTAGCATACAGGGATAACTCCCCCTTTTTATTTATTAAGATATCTCCAGCATTATTGTTTTGGATATATAAAGAATGAGATTTTTTGACTAATTGTTCCTATGTAAGGCCTATAATCTGTCTGGTATCATTGTCCTCCCTTGTTAAGGAGCCCAGGCAATCTAGTTTGAGTTCTTAAATGGTCTATTAAGGAACAGTACTTAGTGCTCTTAACCACTAAGCCATTTCTCTAGCACCTCACAAACTTTATTTACCTAAACATAAGCATTAATTAGAAATGTCAAATCCTGTAAATATTGTCCAATTTCAGTCTTACTAGAAATCCCTGAGCTGGCAGGGCGAGGCTGAGAATTTAAAGTAAGAAAATGGAGTCTTCTTCTTTTCATATCAACTCCATTACCATTTTTAAAGTTAGGTATGAGCCTAAGGTTTAATTTAGTTGTCTGAGCCAGAGCACTGAAAGGACAGTGAGTTGTCAGACATTCACACTGAAATCACTCACTGATTTTAAGTAGAAAACCTGTCTCTAATAAAGCATTAAGTAATTGAAATCAATTATAAACTACAAGCCACACATTGGCTATCAGTATGTGAAATGAAAGTTTGATTTAAAAACAGTGGCTAAACTACAGAATTTAATAATCTGTGTTGAAGCAATAGAAACTCAAGAGAATAAACAAGTGATCCAATCATACATGTAGCCTTTTCATTAGATGAACCACCTATAAATACACTAAGCGCATTTCCTATGGGTTGTATGCACAAATATATAGGAAGTACAAAAGCATGTAAAGAGTAAAATTATCAATTTTGTCTGAAAAATTTGTATATGTAATAGGCCAAATATCAGTATTTTGTAATAACCAATTTGATTGTTGTTTGGAATAAGATATGTTTTACCAGGTTTCTTTTTAAAATACTTCCATGAATCTAGCCTACAATTCTGTATTAACACAACTGAAGCTTTATCTCCAATGAGGATAACAAACAAAGACCTAAGTCCTCTGGTAAGGTGAGGTACTTAGCCAATTAACATATCCTTAGAAGCTTAAAATTAGTTTCAAATATTCTTTTCTGGAGTAGTCTAACAGCTACTCCCCAAATATTAAAGCTCATTTTGAGAGCAAAGGTTTGTAGTAAAAATTTCTACATACACTGAAAGATTCAAAGTTCTAACTCCTTACATTGAAGAAGCAACAAAATTACATAATATAAGGCTATTAGCCATTCTTTTGTAAAATTTTTAATGATATCACTTTATGGGCTCTCTAAAATTATAAGCAAGCTCACGAAATGAAGACTCACAATCGCCAGGACGTAACAAATTGCATAAAAACAATCCTCTAAATCTGTCTTGAAATGGCAGTTGGAGTAAGGAAACTGGCTGTAATGCTCTCACAAGTACTAAAACCTCATCAATCCTTTGTAAATCCTGTAACAATCTCTACCTGTTTGATTTTTTCTTAATTAAAAATAAGTTTGAGTTAGTCAATGTAACATTGGCAATCCTTAATCACAATCCTTAAATTCTCCTTGTAACACCAGAGCACAACCACAACTTTGGGAAGTCACCTGAGTTCTGAGTACTGACTAGGCAGCTGTTCTTGGGGCAGTGGAATTAGCATTAAAATACAGATAGTTTCAGGGCAAACAACTTTGGAAAGCAAAACTCGCTAGGCAGCCGTTCTTGGGGCAGTGGAATTAGCATCAAAATACAGATAGCTTCAGGGCAAACCACAACTTTGGAAAGCAAAACTCGACCTCCAACAATCTAGTACAAAGTTTGACTGCCAATTCCTATATATGAACGCACGATGGTGTAGTCTCCAGTACCTCAACAAAGAGACATTGTCCTAAATTCTTTAGAAACCTGGTTTCTAGGATAAGAATTCCATAAAAATATTATCTCAATTTAGATCTGTTTCCCTAGGTTGGCTCTTGCCGCATGTTGTCTAGAATGACTCCATCCAAATTACTAGTTTTATGTCAACTTTCTGTTACTAATATTATACCTTTTAAACCATATCCAGTAACTTAAAAGCCAACAATCTATGACCAAGGCAAGTAGAGCATATTTACACATTTAAAACCAATCAGAAACAAATTGAAGTGGCTACACATATCTTTAATATTTAGACCAAACACCATTTTTACCTTTTTAGCTATGATTTTAAGAGAAGCACCTTGTCACCTGTTGAGTCAAATAATAAGTCAGGGATTTCTCTAAGAGAAACAGCTGTCAGCTCTTGTACCAAAGAAGCTGAGAAGCTGCTGGTGCCTTTAAGATCAGCTTGTGCAGACGCTTAGCCTCTGGGCAGCTTCTCCAGCTAACCTAGACTCCTGGCTGTAGGTACAGGGCTCTAAAGGCCTGATTGAAACTGTTTTTTATTCATTTGTCCCTTTTTGAAACGAGTTAAAACCAAATCAAGATGTGAACGACTGGCAGATTAAGTTTTTACCATTTTTTCTTTTGAACATGAAACATAAAACATTTAAACAACGAGAAGCAAGAACCACAGACATAAACTGACAGACATGGGGACATCTTGGTGCACCAAGGACAGACAATAGACAAAGAGGGAAAAAACCAGATGGTGTCAGCAGAGAGGTAAGATTTTCCCTTTCACGGTGACTATCCACTCGAGTGGAGTTGATATGGACGATGGATTGTCTCAATTCCTGGACTAGTCCATCAACGTGTTGAAACCCAATTCCTGTAAGATGCTGAGATATATTACGGGATATCTGAGCAGCACAACTGACATTCACAAATGGTATGGAAGTGAAACACAGTCCTGAGTATTTCCACTCACAACCCAATTACATTAACTCCATCAAGCTGTGCATGGGCATTGAGATGTCCTTTTGTTTGATTCTCCTGAATAAATTTCCAGGCGGTCTGCCTCTATCAAGTCTAATCAGTATGACTCTGCAAAGCTTCCAGAGCCTAATCACACCTTTTACAAGAACAAAGACAAAGTTTTTCTCCCAAAATACTGTGTTCCTTTTATCTCCTCCCTTTTTCTCTCCCGGGGCGTTTTTTCCCCAATCTTTCGCCTCCACATTGGAGGGGACTGTCTTCTTGTTACCTTTCCTTGAGCTCTTTAATTTTTTACTCAACCCTGTTTCTGACACGCCGCCTTGTCCCCCCTCCTCCCGTGCTCTTTGCTTTGCTGTTACAGCTGGGCGGCTCCCATGCGACCTCTGATGCTGCCTGACGGTAGCTAGAAACTCAAAGGCCAATAGAAAAAACCTGAGGGCTGCCAAAACAATAGTAGAGGCTTCCGCCACATCTAGCAAAAGAGTGAGGTGGAACAGATCAAGGCTAAACATTGTCTCTCAGAGTCTCACCTGCGTCCCGCAGCTTCTGGACCCCTTTCCGTGAGAACGGAGGCTCTCCTGGCGCCTGGCGATGGTGAGGCGTTTTTTCGGGTTTCGCACCAAATGTCCTTGGCGACCTCGCCAGCAGCAAGAAAACACGCTGGGACATCTGAATCCTTGCTGCAGCCAAACTTTTATTCAATCTTAAGGAGAAGCCCGGCGCCCGCATGGCGCAGCTTATATACACCCTAGCGCGGCGCATCCACAGCTGATTGGTCGCTTACCCATGATCTCATTAGGCACGCCCCGGAGTGGGCAAAGACCTGGCATGAAGGCACTCTTGCACATGCACACACAGTTAACTTCCTGAAAGGAAGTCGACTGGCGCGGCGGAGGCCAGCGCCATCTTGTAATGGCGGAAGCTATCCTGGCCTTCCACGTGGGGCGCAGTGGAAACCAGAGCCATCTTGTGGTGGTGAATGTTATAGCGGCCCTCTACAGTCTTCTAGTGACTTCTAGCCTAAATTCAATTATGAAATGCTTAGTAAAACTGGTTAGCAAACAGTGGTGGTGCATGCCTTTGATCCCAGCATTTGGGAGGCAGAGACAGGCAGATCTCTGAGTTCAAGGTCAGTCTGGTCTACAGGTCAAAATCAAGGACAGCCAGGGCTACATAGAGAAACCCTGTCTTTGGAAACCAAAAACAAACAAAAAACCATAACTGGCTACCAGCTGTCGAGAAAGTTTTAGCCTAATCATGAAAATAAATTCAAATGTTCAAGAAATATCACTTATGTTCCAATTAGTTCCCATTTAATGTAGGCACTTAGAGTCCATTCAGCCTGCCTCTCCCCACATAGATTTGTACTGCTTTTCTAGAATCTCACAGAGTGCCAAGTTTGGGTGGGCTCAGAGGACCACTGGCCTGAACACATCTCTCTGTGAGGCTACTTTAACTGCCACTTCTATCGATGAAGGAGTCCCCAGAAGATCACCCAGGGACAGCAGTGCCACCAAGGAATCTGCCCAGGCTGTGTTTCCAGAAAGGACAGCAGAACTCTTTGCTTGTACTTTAATCCTCCTCCCTCTTCTTCAGAAATCTGGAATCAAGCATCTGGAGCCAGGCTAATACACTTTCAGATTTTCTCTACCTTCCATTCACAATGGTCATTAGTACTCTAAATACTGAATAACCAACTTGGCACAGGCATTGACAAGTTCCAGCATTTAGAACATTAGTCAACCACAATTAACCACGGTGACCATCTATGGGGGCCACATTTCTTGACAGGAGCATGAGCACAGAGTCTGCTGATTGAGCAGTGTTGAGAAGGGGTGCTGGTATCAGATAATCAGGAAACCAAGAACAAATAAACTCAAGTTAATAACCCAAAATACTATTATCCCACAGGAACATTTATTTTGTAATTCACAAAGAACTTTGACAAACATTTCTTGAGTTTATGAAAATATTTCTTGAAAAGGAGAAATTAAAAACCCAGGTCATTTTAATTGATACCCTATTGCAGATGCTACAGAGAAACTATCTTATTAAAAACAGGAAATAAGCCAGGCATGGTGTCACATGCCTCAGAGTTCCAGCATTTAGGAGGCAGAGGCTGGTGAATTCTGAATGTTTGAGGCCAGCCTGGTCTACACAGTAAGTTCCAGAGCTATGCAAGGCAGAGAGCTTGTCTCAAAAACAAAAACAAAAACAAAAACAAAAAACAAAGAAAGAAACAAATAAACAAAACAATAACAGTATTGAGGCTTTATCTTTTGCTGCTTTTTGCAATGCTAAGTGCTGGCCTCCAAGATCTGGAGTCTGCACATAGCTTCTGAGAACTTGCCCCATTAATTCTGAATGGTAAATAAAGATGCCAGCAGCCAATAGCTGGAACAAAGAGACATAGGCAGAGTTTAGGGTTCCCAGGGGCTGGAGACCATGAGGAAGGTGAGAGAGAGACAACACAGCCATGGGCTAGAGAAGTAAAGAGAATGCCCTGAGCTATGAGAGCATGGCTCAGAGAGCCAGCTAATTGGATTTAAGAGCAGTCAAGATGGAACATAGGAATTAGTGAGTAGAAACAAACTCGGAGTTTTTGGTCAGAGGTAGATTCTAGCAGCGTGCAGGATAGGTAGACATTTGCCCAGCTGTTTTGCTGCTTAAGGCATATTAAAATAGAAAGGCTGTATGGGTGTGTATCTTTCACCCAGGAGCATAAATGGTCAAAGGCAGGAAGGAACTCCATGCCAGGATTTTTAAAATAAGTCTTACAACCCAAAAGCATCAGTCCTGTATGAAGCTTCTTCACATTCTAGACGTTTTAGGAACCATGCCTGTATTAACTGAGTTTTCACCCCAGCCGCAGACTCCTGGAATAAAACCTCTGAGACATAAGTATTTTTACAATAACCTAAGCCATAAGCTTTGGCTCTTCCATAGTTATATCATAATTCAGTATCCCATTTATTCTATCTAAGTTCTACCATGTGGCCAGTTCCCTCTTTTCAGCTCCCATGCTTCTGACCTGCTTCATGTTCCAGGCTCTCTCCTTCCTATCCCAGAATCCTTTCTGCCTACTGGATGTCCCACCTTCTATTCTACCTTTTCCTATAGGATATGGGTTTTTTAAATTGACAAGTGATACAACCATACAGTCCCCAAGAGATTCTACAACTCCCCCTTAAGTCCAATAAAAGGCTCTTTCTCTTACAACAATAAACTATATACAATACAAATATGAAAACTCTCAGGTAAGATTTATACTATGTCTAGTCAATTTTTACAACCTTAGAAAAAGTATCTCATTTGTTTTTCTATTAGTGAGTTCAGAGTTATGTACTTAAATACATTTCTATCGTAACTTGTATCTTATCAACCTAAAACATCTTCTTAGATCCTAAACAATGTAAACTTATATGTGAGACTATAACTATCTGATCTGCAACCCCATCATAGACTAGAGAAGGAATAAGTATTACCTGAGTGTGTAGGAAGTACAGACAAGCAGCTTCCAAAACTACAGAGATGGCAGAGACACTTGGCTGTGTACAGTTAGCCAAATCACCTCTAAGTGATAGAAGCATCTCCTTCAGCCTTCTGGCCCAGATCATCTGACAGACTTTTCTGTGATGCAGGAATTATTTGTCCTTGCAAAGCTTAGCAGTCATCTTCCCTGCATCCTTGTTTGTCCAGTTTGGAGAACATACTGTTAGCAGTTGAATCAAGTGCAGTCCCTTGCCCAGTGGCTGGCTTGCCACATTTGAAGCAAGTCCCATAATGACTTTCTTCAATGTACATCATATTCCTTGAAGTAGAATGGGGGTGCTGCCAGGAGGAAACATGTCTCATTGTTGAAAAACATCTTTAAATGTCATATTCTGTAGGCCTCTGGGGTTTTTTTGAAGACCATCTATTTATAGCACATCTGAATAGGGAAACATTGCTTGTTTCTAGGTATTAATATCTGTTTCACCTAGGAAGCATATTTTTGTGGTAAACTAGTCTGGCATCAGACATGACCATAAGCTTGATCGACTACTTATTAAATTACATTACTTAATTATTTTAAACAGTCTATACTATTATAGCTTTAAAAGGCCTGGAACTAAACTTTGTAATTTTTTTAAATGAGCTACATGTGTTTAGTATTTTAAGCAAGAGTTGAAACATAACATACAGTACGTTATAAAACAAATAACCTTAATCTTTGTACATATATAAAAAACTATAGCAATGTGGCATTATTGGCTTATAGAATGCTTTTTGGTTTAAGAGTAGATTCAATAATTTAAACTTTTTTCAATTATTCCTATATTATTCCTATACCCCCTTTTATCCTTTCAAACCCTGCCTCCCTACAAAAAAAGAAGGTTAGAGAAAAGAAAAACAAAGAGAGAAATCCCTGAACTTAACTTTCTATACCTTGTTTTCTCCCACTCGATACCATTTAAAAACTTGCAACCAACCCCTTGCATAACAACAAACATTCAAAACCCATTGAAGGACCAAAAATACTTCCACCCTGCCTTTTGGAAATGGGGTGCTGTTCTCTTAAAATTTCTTCCTGCTGATTTGGGGGCATAGATTTTCTTTTGGTGGGGCTCAAATGAAATTGGGAGAATGGTCATGGCCTTTGAAAGCTAGCTGTGGGACTGGAGAGATGGCTCAATGGTTAAGAGCACTGGCTGTTCTTCCAGAGGTCTTGAGTTCAATTCCCAGCAACCACATGGTGGTTCACAACCATCTGATGCCCTCTTCTGGTGTGCTGGTGTACATGCAGACAGAGCACTCATACATAAAATAAGTAAGTAAATAAATAAATTTAAGGAAGGAAGGAAGGAAGGAAGTAAAGAGGGAAGGAAAAAAGGAAAGAAGGAAGGAAGGATGGACCTTGTGAGCTAGCTGTTTTGAAGTTGTCTTAGAAGCAAGTTTGATAAAAAAGCAACTGAGACAGCCTGTGAGGCTGGATTACTTGGGCTCCTTGTTCTGACTTCATTGGTGTCTGTTCATTTTGCTCTGAAAGCACATAAACTCTCACAAATAATATACATTTCTACATAAACATATGTGTTAAATGTGCATTGTGCACAGATCAGTTAAAGATGATTCTTTGCTTTTTGTTAGAGCAAATGAAAGACATCTGTCTTTCTCAAGTTAGTTTAGACTTTATTGTCAGGAGCCATAACAGGACAGGCTAATAACTAGCAAATGATCATCCTGAGATGGCCAGCCTTGGATTATTATATAATCTGAGACTGGTTCACCCTTATCAACAAGGCTATAAAGGATTCATTTTAGGAAAGATTCCTGCTATTAAAAGGCTTTTCCTGTTGTTGTTATTATTAGACATATATAACAATCATTAAGTAATAGCCCACCCCTTTGGAGCAGATCTTTGTAGATCTACGAAGATGTACTGTCTCGTAGTGATGCTATATAGACAAATAAATGACTTCTTACGTTTTAATGATGATCCCATAAGAATTCCTAAAATTATATCAGTGGTTATTAAGCTCTTTTATAGTGGGACTGCTATTAAGTCTTTTTCTAATAGTCAAAACTGCAGTGAGAACTCTGCCAGTCTCCCAAGTGTCACCAGTTAATTGCTCTTAGATAGTAACCAGACTTTCTCCTACTCAGAGCACATTCCAAGAGGTTGTAAAACAATTAACCAAAGGTCATAAAAAGGGAACTAATGATTTATTATAGGTGCTAGAACAGAGGATAAAATATTGACTGGGTTTATCTATACAAAACTTCACTAATAACTTAGTTATGGTTTTAAACCTTCAGTGAACCTGTGGAGCTGTGACAGGTGATGGATGGTTAGCCAGATAATTATTCCTGATGGATATGCATGTAAACACTCTGTTGTAAACTTCTATTTCAATTTATGATTTGATCTTTCATATTAACTTGTGATGAATTTTGTAACATGTGATTATGTATTCTCAAAGATGTTTAAGTGCTGAGGACAAAGAGAAGATAGAAGGACTGAGCTGGAGGGGACTGAGCTGATGAATCAGGACTGAGTGAAGGAGAACTGAGCTGAATTGAGCTAAGGAGAACTGAGCTAAAAAGATCTGGGCTGAGAAGAATACAGAATGGAATAACTTAGAGACTATAGGTAACATAAGAGAGCAATGTGCAGAATGCAGAGGAAAAGAGGAAAAAAGAAGAAGCTACAGAGAGCAGAAGGAGCAAGCAGGTTTCTCCTTACCATGGGACAGAACGGGTCCTTTCTTAATAGCAAGGCAAGCTTGGTCTTATTAAAAGGAACAAGACTTTTCTTTTACAAACTTGGGTTTAATTCACTTAGCATTAAAAAGGTAGAAGCTATTTCTTTCTCTATGTAATAAAGATTGGAGATCATCTTTCATCCAGAATGAGTGAGTTCTTTCTGCACCAATGCTTGGTCATTTGCTCCATATGCATATGTAAGTATGGATGTGTGTGTAATTGTGAGAATGTATGCATGTGTGTGTGTAAGAATGTAATTGTGAGAATGTATATAAGCTTGACTCAACTGATTTAAGTGGAAATATATAAATGCACATTTATGAATCTGTGTATGAAATTATATACATTTATGCATATTTGGCTATGTAAAATTTTTTCGTTCTGCAAACGCTATTCACTTCTCTTGGTTCAATAGAAGTTTATTGCTCCAAACTTCCCCCTAGCCTGACAAGCAAGAGGCATAGGGACAAAAGGGAAAAGGCTCCAGCAATTAATCCTCTACTTGATCTCCAGCTGTTTTAGAATGAGATGCTAAAAGCCAGAGACTGCAGTTTCTGGCCTCAGAGGAACACAGAAGGCGGGTCAGTTACAGTAGCAGAGCATAGTGACTTAGACATGGATAAGTAAATCAGCTACAGTAACATAGTAACTTGGACTTAGATAAGTAAACTTATTATAAAGCAACCCTAAATATCTTGTAAGACAAAGTCTTACCCTCTGCCGATGCTCTTCTCCCTCCACTGCCTCAAGAAGAACTAATGAGAAAGAAGACTAATGCAGGGGCAGGCCCCTGGCACTTTATAAACAAACTGCAATATAAATTCCCACCCATGCCAGATGAAAGGATGGCAAGTAATAATAAGCTATGAGGACTCTGTAGCCAACAAAATGTATTAGCTATGTATAGACAAGCTTCAGCCAATCTTAGAGCTGTTCCCATGCAGAAGGATCAGAGTATACATTACCTGCCTTGTTGATTTTGATAATTTCTTCATGTTTGTAACCAAGATCTTCAGGGGTCTCCCCTATCATATCTGATTTTTATCAATTTTGACAGAATTCACAATTATTCTTTTCCTGTAGAAACATATACAAAGCCTCTCCCCAAGCCTAATACATTTCCTTTCCTCCATTCACAAGGAAAGACATTCTTAATATATACAGGCTGATTTAGTTCAGCAGTTTTTTTCCCATAATCAAATGTCTCTCAGCAGCCATTTTTTGTTCATCAGCATTCAAATAATTTTAAAATCAATAATGTGACACTTCACACCCATCAACTGAGTGGTGGTTAGGCTGGGGACTAGGGGAGGGGGCATGTGACGCAAAGCAGTTTCTTGGGATAGGTGTCACTCTCTCACCAGAGAGGAGAGAGAGAGAAAACTGAGACAGACAGACAGACAGACATACAGACAGGCAGGCAGAGGAACCTCTACCTTGCATACGGCACTCCCTAGCAGGTCAAGGATGGAGACATAAGATTCTTTGCATCTCAGGCCCTGCAACTCAGGAAAGCCATCGGCCTTGCAGTCATGGAGAAGGTGAAAAGAGGCAGGCTGCCAATCTCAAAAGATTCAAAGTCCAAGATGACAACTCTCAAGGACCAGCTGATTGTGAATCTTCTTAAGGAAGACCAGGTCCCCCAGAACAAGATTACAGTTGTTGGGGTTGGTGCTGTTGGCAATCGTTTGTGCCATCGGTATTTTAATGAAGGACTTGGCTGATGAGCTTGCCCTTGTTGATGTCATGGAAGACAAGTTAAAGGGAGAGATGATGGATCTCCTGCATGGCAGCCTTTTCCTTAAGACATCAAAAATTGTCTCCAGCAAAGACTATAGTGTGACTGTAAACTCCAAGCTGGTCATTACAGTGGTGGCTGGTCAGCAAGAGGGAGAGAGCTGGCTCAATTTATTCCAGTGAAATGTGAACATCTTCAAGTTCATCATTCCAAACATTGTGAAGTAGAGTTTATACTGCAAACTGCTCATTGTCTCAAATCCAGTGGATATCTTGACCTATGTGGCTGGAAAATCAGTAGCTTTCCCAAAACAGAGTTATTGGAAGTGATTGCAATCTGGATTCTGCTCAGTTCTGTTACCTGGGAGAAAGGCTGGGAGTTCACCCACTGAGCTGTCACAGGTGGGTCCTGGGAGAACATGATGACTCTAGTGTGCCTGTGTGGAGTAGTGTGAATGTTGCCAGTATCTCCCTGAAGTCTCTGATCCCAGAACTGGGCACAAATGTAGACAAGGAGCAGTGGAAGGATGTTCACAAGCAGGTGATTGACAATGCATATGAGGTGATCAAACTGAAATGTTACACATCCTGGGCCATTGGCCTCTCTGGCAGACTTGGCCAAGAGCATAAGGAAGAACCTTAGATGGGTGCATTCCATTTCCACCACGATTAAGGGTCTCTATGGAATCAACGGTGATGTCTTCCTCAGTGTCCCGTGTATCCTGGGACAAAATAGAATCTCAGATGTTGTGAAGGTGACACTGACTCCTGAGGAGGAGGCCCACCTGAAGAAGAGTGCAGAAACCCTCTGGGGAATCCAGAAGGAGCTGCAATTCTAAAGTCTTCCCAGTGTTCTAGTGCGTCATTGTCCAGGCTGCAGCAGGGCTTCTATAGAGAACACACACTTCTCATATGAGCTGTGGTTAGTACAGTTGTGTTGAGGTGGTCTGTCTGGGGAAAGCATCAGTTCCCACAGCTCTACTCTGCTGCTAAGTGGTACTTGTGTAGTGGTGTAGGGAGCAGCGTGGTAAAACAAAGATGGCACCGACATCCAGCCCTGTCTGGATGTAATCAACTTATCGCGCATGCGTAGGCTTGTCCCCTTGCCAGGGCGGCCGTAGGATAATGAGGTGATCCGGCACCCTCCTGTGGTGAACAACAGTACTGCGCATGTGCGGGTTTGCACCTGGCGTCAATCTGGCTGGGACAGTACCATGCTAATGGGGTGGTTCATGCTCTGCCAATCCCTAAAGGACAATTAGCAGGGGTGATAGTGGGGTGATTCGTGTTCCGCCAATCCCTGAAGGACAATTAGTATAGCCCCAGCCTGTTGTGTATATAAGGCGAGCGCTTTTGCCACTCGAGGTCCCCATATCAGCAATGAGGTGGTCCTGCAATAAAGGCTGTTGAGAAGAATCTGACAGTGTTGCGTCTTCCTTGCTGGCCGAGGTGGGCAAGATAACTGGTGGCCCGTACAGGGACGAGGACATCCTCGTGGATTCAGAACTCTTCAGCTCCAGGACAGCGACGTCAGAAAGTTCCCAGGTAAGGGACCATAAAGTTCTCTGGAGGTAAGCAGAGACGTTGAAAGCCTTGGTTTAGAGGCTAAAAAGTCTGTGGTCTACAGCAATGTTGTTTCCAATTGATCCTTTGTGGGGAGGACTTGTAATTTTGTTTCTTTTCTTCTTTGTGTGGTGGATTTGTTTTCTTTTGAATTGCCACCATCCCGGACCGGAGTGCATTTGCTGGGAATAGCCAACAAGTGCCAGGCTATGAAGTCGTGTGTAGACAAACATGCCAGCCCACCCTGCTCATAAAACCACTTGTAAATAAAAGTTCCCCATAACGAGGGACAATACAAATCTGCGGTAGTAAGAGGCGATAAGGCCTTCGGCTATGGAGCAAGTGTAGTAAGCAGGAAATTTAATTTTATGGACTCCACTCTAGTGGCGGTGTGTTGGTTGATAGCCAACGTTATTTTTTGAAACATAGTGTTTTATCTGTGCTCGTGCTCGCGGCCCACACAGTAGGGGGGAGCGAAACTAGCCTCGGAGCTGCTACAGTGAGCATGGAGACTTCTCAGTTTCACCCAATTTTTCTGGCTCTTCAGGAGCTGTTTGAAAGAAAAAGGCTTAGGATGAAAAGAAGCACTATAGAGAGAGTTCTTAGTGAGTGCGATGCCATTGCACCTTGGTTTGCTGTCTCTGGGAATCTCACGGTGGGCAGCTGGGATAAGTTGGGGAAGGATTTAGATTTTGCTTGGGAGCAAGGAACCTTAAAGGCGGGGGTTCGGCCGGTATGGCACTTAGTGCGTAGCTGCCTAGAAGATCAGAAATGCTGTCAGCAGGCTATAGAAAAGGGACAGGCTGCGTTAGAAATGCTACAGGAGGAATGATCTGAAAAGGCTGAGAGTGAGGCAAGGAGGACTCTAAGGAAAACAAGAACAAGAAAAGAATTTATCCATCCCTCAAATAACAGGTAAGAAAAAAAAAATTCCAGTTGCTGCCTTTAGTGGCCTGACTTTCAACACTTGCTCACAGAAGGAGAGTGTTCATTAAGAGAAATTCCAAGAGAGGAGTTGATCTCCAACATTAAGTTATGTTTCCCGTTGGTCATCATTGGCATGGAGAGTGCCTTTGATCCTATCCCCTCAGCAGCCAGTTCCTGCCCCTATGGTCAAAATGCCCCAGGTTTGGGAACAGGGGAGCCCCTAAAGTAATTTCAGAAAGAGTCTGCAGGAGACTGCGAGGAACTTTGTTTTGCCAGACAGAACAGGCTTTACTCTAGGATGATAAGAGGAGAAAGTCTAGGCACCAGCTCTTCAGCTTACTCCAACTGGAGGCTGTGGCCAAGGTCAAGATTAATGTTTTCTTTTCCATGGGTCTTTAGCCCACTGAGACGGTTTGATAAAGGGCTGCTACTGAGGTCCTGAAAGTCCCAGGTGAACTGGTTACAATTCTTTTGTCAGCCACTTGACATCTAACGCCCAGGTCTACCGCCAGGCTCCAAGGGTGGGTCTCTGAGGGGCTGGAAAATGTCCCACCAATCTGGCTAAGGTTATTTTGCTTTCCGCTAAAGATTGTGGGACCCTAGAAGCAGCCTATGCGAAAGTGGTTAAGGTGCTTGAAAACAATCAATTGTTCATCGCACTTGAAAAGGTTCAAATGGGCCAAATGGGGGAATATCTAGGAACTAAAATCACTCCTCATAGTATTTCCCCTCAAAAATAGAATTACAAAAAGATCATTTAAAAACATTAAATGACTTTCAGAAATTACTAGGAAGCATAAATTGGATTTGACCCTATATTAATATGCCCAATGTAGATTTACAACCACTCTATGAGATCCTGAAAGGGGATTCTCAGCTTACTTCACCCCGTGCTTTAACCAAGGAAGCACGATTATCCTTGAGGAAAGTAGAAGAAAGACTAGAAAAGGCAATGCTAAGAAGGTACAAGGAAAAGGAGGATCTGCTTTTGTGTATACTAACAACTTTTCGTCACCCTACAGGAGTGTTATGGCAACAAGGTCCGCTTCTTTGGATTTATCCCCATATTTCTCCTAATAAGACCCTTGAATATTACCCTTCTGCCGTTGCACAGCTTGCTGTGTTAGGTGTTAAATCTTGCATTCAGCATTTTGGTATTTTACCCAAGAAAATTATTATACCATATACTACAGCTCAGATAGAAACATTGTGTGCCTTGATAGATGATTGGGCCATATTACGCTGTAGTTTTGATGGAGAGTTTGACAATCATTATCCTAAGGATCCTTTGCTACAATTTTTTACTGAACGTCCAGTGATTTTTCCTAAGGTCACTGCCTCTGAGCCTTTGTCTGGAGCTTTAGATATTTATACAGATGGCTCCAAAACAGGGGTAGGTGCCTATATGGTTGATTCTCAAGAACCAGTATTAATCCAATACAGTCCAGGCACCCCCCCCAAATTACAGAATGTAAAATTGTATTGGAAGTTTTTAAAAGATTTCGTGATTCTTTTAATTTAATTTCTGACTCTGCTTATGTAGTTAATGCTGTGCGCTCACTTGAAATTACAGGGCCAATTAGGTCGACTAGTACTGTATGTCAAATTCTTTTAGAATTACAAAAATTGATTTGGGCCAGAAAAAATAAATTTTTCATACAACATATTCGAGCCCATACTAATTTGCCTGGTCCCATGGCCAGCAATAATGCCCTGGTGGATGCTAGTACTCATAGAGAGTTTATTTTTCATGCAACTCTGGTTGATCTTGCTAGAGAATTTCATCAAAAGTTTCATGTTCCTGCCTTTACTCTTCAACAAAAATTTAACATCTCTAGGGCTACAGCTCGTGATGTGGTGTTACGTTGCCAGAATTGTGTTCAATTTCACCACCCTCCTCATGTGGGGATTAACCCTCGTGGTCTGATCCCACTAAAGCTTTGGCAGATGGATGTCACACACATATCTCAATTTGGAAATTTTAAATATGCTCATGTTTCTGTTGATACCTGTTCCGGTATTATACATGCCACTCTGATGACTGGTGAAAAGGTTCGTAATGCCATTAGTCATAGCTTAGAGGCGTGGGCAGACTGGGGAAAGCCTGATAGTCTCAAGACAGACAACGTGCCTGCCTACACTGCAAAGTCCTTTCAGGCATTTTGCCAGACAATGCAGGTCAGTCATACTACAGGATTACCATACAATCCCCAGGGTCAAGGAATTGTGGAAAGAGCACATCGTACCTTAAAAGAGCTTATACAAAAACAAAAAGAGGGAATTGCCAGCGGCCGAACACCAAAAGAACAACTTTCTTTAGCTCTTTTTACTCTAAATTTATTAATTTTGGATGCGCATGGCCGCTCTGCCATGGATCACCATGCTGCTAATACACCTATAACTAATGCAGAAGTAAAGTGGAAGGATGTCTTAACTGATGAATGGCATGGCCCAGATCCTGTGATTTCGAGATGTAGGGGAGCTGTTTGTGTTTTTCCGCAGAATCAAGAAAATCCAATTTGGGTACCTGAGCGCTTGACTAGAAAAGTGCCTTCTGCTCTTCCTGAAGATGAGACTACGAACCCTACTATTACTACTGGGAATGGTAATACAGGCTGAGTCACTTATCTTGTGGGCTATTGCCAGATCCTGGCCAGTACCCATGCCAGTTCATGGCAATTCTACTGTTTTGCCAACCTTTTTCTCCACCTCCTATCTGCGTGATGTTCCCTGTATAGTGCCAAATAGACAAATGCCCCAACGGTATGCTGCCACTAACTTTTCTCTGTCGCATACCTTATGTTTTACTGTTAAGAACTCTTCCCTGCCCTGTGTTTGGTTGCGCAGAGCCACATTAGCTAATTGGTTGGATCCTATGAGTGACAGTGCAATGAGCACTGGGATCATCCTGGCTGCTTTGAGTCAAATTACCCAGGGGGTCTCTTCACCCAGCGGAAACATGTCAGTCAATAGTTCTGCTGATTTGAACATTACAACACTGATTGTGATGCATAATTGTAGCATTCCATCATGCCTGGGGCAAGGTAACTATACACAGGATAACTCTACCCGTCATAGAGTCTTACCCACTTGCCCCCCATATCAAGAGTTCCCACCTGATTTTACCCCATGTCAGAGTCCATTTCATAGAGCAAAACAAATCTTGCCAGGATTTGAGTTTTCCCCACCTCTTAGCAAAACACAATTTAATTGGAAACAGAATAAGTCTGGCATGGAAAATCTCTGGCCTTGGTTTCAGTGGGTGCTGTCCAATGAGCAAGGGGCATATACATCACTAACCCCCTTTGCTAGGTTGATGGGTGAGAACTTCACACTGTATAATGTTTCAGCTACCAGAAAAAATGATACCAGGTTGATCAATATTCAATATAGTAACCTCTTGGCAAATGATACTGCCACTAGTACTTCAATATGTGTAAGATCACCTTTTTTCTTTCTGATAAGCACTAATGTAAGCAAAGATGTTTTAAATTGTAATAGCTCTGATGTAGTCTGCTATTTAGCTGAATGCTGGGATGGCACCAACGACACCACAGTGATGGTTAAGATTCCCTCCTTTGTGCCAATCCCAGTGGAGGCAAACCCAGATAGCTTTCCTATTCTTAATTTGCTAAGAGCCAGAAGAGAATTTGGAATTACGGCAGCTATAATTTCAGCTATTGTGCTGTCTGCTGCCACAGCTACTACAGCTGCAATAACCATGACTAAACAAATACAGACGGCTGAGACTGTCAATCAGATTGTAGAAAAAACTGCAGTGGTGCTAGAGATACAAGAAGAATTTAATACCCATTTGGCATCTGGCCTTATATTAGCTAATCAAAGGATAGATTTAGTTCAAGAACAAATTGAAGCACTGTATCATATGACGCAGCTGTCTTGTGTTTCCTCCCTTAGAGGTTTATGCATTACTCCTTTGTGAGCTAATTTTTCTCAGTATTCTCAACAGAGCAAAGAAATCTCGAATTATCTGAAAGGAAACTGGTCCATGAAAGCAGAGCAACTATCGAGACAATTGCTGATGCAGATTGCTGTCCTTTACAACACTAGATTGGAACCTATCACGTTTGGAGATTTCACCTCATGGATTACCCATGCTTTCTCCTTTTTTAAAGAATGAGTTGGCATGTTTGCCTGGGGGGCCATTGTCCTTTTGGGATGTGGAGTATGTCTATGGCTCTTCTGCCGTTTACAACGAGAACATGCCAGACACAAAGCGATTATTTACCAGGGTATGGTTGCCATTGAAAATGGTGCTTCTCCCAACATATGGCTGGCCTCTTTGAAAAATTAAGAGTTCGCCCTAGATCATTTTTGTCACTATCAAATGAAGTCATTGTATCCAGAGATGGGCAACTTTCCTCGGGCTCGGACCAACCTAAGACACGGGGCCTGGTGGCGATAGGGTAACCCAATGACGGGTAATGCCGAGTCATCGTCAGGAACGATCTAAGACAGGAGCAATGACAAGATTGACGTGACACCCAGATCTAGACCAGTCATTTTATTAAACAAAAAAGGGGGAGATGTAGGGAGCGGCGCAGTAAAACAAAGATGGCGCCAACATCCAGCCCCGTCTAGATGTAAACAACTTATCGCACATGCGTAGGCTTGTCCCCTTGCCAGGGCGGCCATAGGATAATGAGGTGATCCGGCGCCCTCCTGTGGTGAACAACAGTACTGCGCATGTGCGGGTTTGCACCTGGCGTCAATCTGGTCGGGGCGGTACCATGCTAATGGGGTGGTTCATGCTCTGCCAATCCCTGAAGGACAATTAGCATAGCCCCAGCCTGTTGTGTATATAAGGTGAGCACTTTTGCCGCTCGAGGTCCCCGTATCAGCAATGAGGTGGTCCTGCAATAAAGGCTGTTGAGAAGAATCCGACCGTGTTGCGTCTTCCTTGCTGGCCGAGGTGGGTGAGACATAGTGGTAACCTGGTTAGTGTGACAGTCCCACTGTCTCCAAGACACACTGTCAACTGTTTGCAAGTTTTGACTACCCTGTGAGCTTGCTGCATTGCCATGCAATGAGTTCCCAGTTAGTTTTAACCTGGTTCCAGTCCATTATGCATATCTTGTACATAAATGTTCTACAGGATATTTTTTGTATTATATGTGTCTGTAGTGCATATTACAATATTGTGTGAAATGTAAGAGCTGCATATGGATGATGGAACCAACTACTCAAGTGTCATACCAATGAAAACACCAAATAAACCTTGAACAGTGAAAAAAATCAATAATGCACTATGTATTCTATTTCCTGGGGTCTTTGTAACCCTTTTCTGTTTGTTAAACAGCTCTTTTAAAATACAATTCAATGTCTCTACAATCGTTTGTCCTATAGGATTGTATGGTATACCTGTAATATGCTTTATATTATAATAAGTAAAAATTGTCCCATTTTACTAGTGACATATACTAGATCATTGTCAGTTTGTACATATATTCCCATAATTGTGATAACTTTAAATAAATGCATAGCTACAGAATCAGCCTTTTCAGAACTTAAAGCAGTTGCCCATTGAAATCCTGAATATATGTCTATAGTATAGTGTACATATTTCAATTTACCAAACTCTGCAAAATGGAACACATCCATTTGCAAAATTTTATTTCTTTTAGTACCTTTAGGGTTACTTCTTGCATATAATGGAATTTAGTTATAAGAAATAAGTAGATTTTTTCTTTATAATTTTCTTGGCTTGTTTCCAAGTAATAGGACATTTTTGCTTAAACCTTAACTACTAACATAGTGGTTTTTAATGAAATTTCAAAACTGTTAGAACATTTCCTATCAATAGCAGTTCAATTTCATCATTATCTTGTGGTCCAGGACCTGGCTGATCCATATGGGATCTCCTACATATTTTATATAATGGATGGTTCCTATTTCTGATCACTTGTTGTAGTTGAATAAACAGTGAAGTAAATTTGGAATTAAATTCAGGAGTTTCTATACGCAAAACAACTCTCTCTGTATATTAAAAGTCAGTTACTATATTAAGAGATTCTTGAAAAATCTAATAACACCATAAGAGTTGCATATAACTGATTTTTTTAACTGAATCATAAGGACTCTCAACCACTTCATTTATGTTTGTGACTCATACTGTGTCCTGATTTATTTGCATCAGTTTGAATTGTAGAGGCTTTAGAAATTGAAGTCCCTTTTACTATATGAGGGAAAATCCAATTGGCTCTTTTTATAAAATAAAGTTGTTTGCTCTTTAGGTGTTTGCTATTAATATTTCCTAAAAACTGACTCCAAGTTCTTTGTCAATGTGCATTTTCTGCCTATAATGAGGCCATTTCAGCATTAGTAAAAGGTACCACTGTCTCTACTGGATCCATGCTTGCAAATTGACAAAGTCTTATTTTTCCATTCAGAATCAATTCAGAAACATTTTCTATATGTGTTTTTAATTTTTACTCTGTTTTTATGCTAAAAATATCTATTCTAAGATATATCTCACTCAGTAGAGCATGGGATTCTTATGTCCAGGGTTGCTGATTTGTGCCCCAAGTTGGGTGCCAACTGTAATTCTTGAGTTTTTCCTCTCAACCCCAGGGTCCCAGAATAATGACTCTGAGACTCAAATATTTGTACAAATTCCTAGGCCATGACTCCGGCTGTTCCCTGATTAGACCATAACTTAATATATCATTTATTCTCTACTACTACTGTATTCACTTTTGTGCTTCTTATAAATGCAGTAGCTTTGTGCAAACTTTTACAAATGTCTGTATTAATTTTGCATATTAGAAAGTAGATAACCTGTCGATGAGGAGCACATGACTTCCTACCCAGTCTGCCCGCCATTGCTGCTTTTGGGGAACAGTTTATAAGCTTGAGCATACTAAATGCCACTCTTTAATCAGAGTTTTACTCAGTCTGTTACAGGACTAAGGTTTTCTTCATTTTGTTTTGTTTTCTTTTTTCTTTTTCTTTTTTTTTCTTTTGAGACAGGGTTTCTCTGTGTAGCCCTGACTGTCCTGGAACTCTGTAGATCTGCTGTGGTAAATCTCCAACCCTAATAACCCTATTAAAGTAAAACACAACTTTGTTGCATGTAATTTTAATGTCATGTTTGCTCTTTCTCAAAAGCTCATTCCGAGCTCCCTCAACCTCTCACAGCTAGCTCCAAACTGCCAATGACCGCCCCTGCTGTGCCCTTTCTCCTTTCCACCTGAGTCGCCGACAATGGAAAACACCAGACAGCCTTAATATTTTAAACTAGTCAGATAACTCAATGGCTGGGTGAAGAATATCCTGCCCCATTCCCCTTGACTTCCTATGCTCTGCCTCATCCCCTTCTCTTCCTCCTGGGACCCAGAGTCGCACCTTTCCCCCTTTTCCCAGCGATTGTCTTCTGCCATCTTTAATGACACAATCAACAACCAATTAGGGAATCGATACCTCCCCTAATGAGACCGGGTTTCTCTGTGTAGCCCTGGATATCCTAGAACTCTGTAGATAACCAGGCCTTGAACACACAGATGTGCCTGCCTCTTCCTCCAAAGTGTTGGGATTAAAGGCATGTGCCACCACCACCCTACAAGCTTTAATTTTTATTATTAATATTACTGACTCTTGGAATATGCAACTTGGGCATATCTTTTTGTTGTGTAACATTTTAGAAATGTGCTCTGCACCCCCACATTCTTTCCAAAGGCAAACAATCAGGTCAACAACCCCTGTGTTGCAATGTTCCAGCCTGAAACCTGCTTGGACAGTGAGCAGAGTCATATTTGTTCTCTGAGAAGAGGACAAAGAACTAATGTCTGCAGGAATATTAATAGGGACCCAAGTGGTGAGGCAGATAGACACTAGGAGACCAGAGACTGGAGGTTGCTAAAAGCAGCTTCTGAGTTGGTTTCCTGTTCTTGGCAAACAATTCCTCAATTCCAGAGGGAATCTTTAATCATGAAACTAATTACTATCCTGCTCCTCTGCTCCAGGCTCCTGCCAAGTTTAGCGCAGGAAGAAGGCGCCCAGGAAATGGACTGCAATGTTGAGACTGTATTTCAGGCTGTGGATATTGCTCTCAAGAAGTGTAACGCTGGGTTACAAAGTGGCAGTTTGTGTTGTACTGAGTGACTGAGGGCACTAAGAAGGTGAGTGACGGTTTTCCTGTGAAACTACCTGTAATTGGTGCTCTCAGGCACAGGGGTAGAGGGCTGGAGATGGCTGGTCCTTAGGCTTCCTGGGTGATCATGAAAGCAGTATCCCAGGAGGAAAGAAACCACAGCAGATGGAGCTGTTTGAAAGAGACAGGCATGGTGGGACTCCAGCATCTCAGTCAGCTTGCAGCAGGAGAATCCACTGCATCTGTGAACTCAGCCATCTCCCAGCCTTAAGTGAGAGTTCCACATGGGGATGGATATAGGGGATGAGAAGGGAGTTGGCATTATTGCTTGGACCAAATATCTAGCACCGAGTGTGTATAGCTGATTCTTTGAGGTTAATAGATGTCTCCATTAGTTCTTTAGTTTTGGGGGACAGGAGAGTTGAGCCAGGGTGTCATGTAGCTTTAGACTAACCATGAACTTGCCATGTAGCTGATGATGACCTTAAAATTTTATCTTCCTGCCCATCTCCCTGGCTGCCATGCTAGGTTTATGTGGTACTGAGGAAGCAAGCTCAGGACTCTTTTTAAAGAGTTCACAAGATGGACAGACAGCTCAGTGGTTCAGGATACCGGTTACTCTTGGGAAGGACCTGGCATCTGTTCCCAGCACCCATGGTAACACATTCAGTTCTAGGGACTATGGTGCGTCTTCTGGCCACCTTGGGCACCTTTGTAGTATTCGTACACACATACATACATACATACATACATACATACATACATACATACATATATGTATTATGCACACATGTATACATACATACAAACATGCATACATACATACATACATAGAAACATACAGGCAAGCAGTCATAGACTTAAAATGAAAAAGCTTTCAAAAAGATAAATGAATAATGTTATGCATTTTACTTTAAAATACTCTCTTTGGATTAACCAAGCTATTCCAGCAGGAAAAAAAATCCATTCCTTTGACACCATGAGGATAAAAAGAAAGCCCTAATGGACACAGGTTTGCTTGATTCAGGAGATTAAACTGTGGTACTGCTTCCTGGCACTTGGGGCTACAATCTCCTAGTGTCTCCATTGACTGACAGAAAGGCCCCATAGGAGTTTTGTTGTACAATGTCCTGGTAGCCTTCCTTCCCTCTGGGATCCAGCCCTGGGCATGTGTCAGTCAAATATCCTATCACCAAGCTGTGCCATGGCTCTTGGGGATTTTGAGACAGTGCTTCATTCTGTAGCTCTCCTGGCCTTGAACCACAGTTCCCCTGTCTAAATCCACCAAGTGTACTACTGGAATTACAGGCTTTGTCCTATGTCCAACTTCAGCCAGACATGTTGAACCCATATATATCCATGTAAACCAGGGTTTACATAAAAGAGGGCAGGGATAATTCTTTGGCTACTGCTTTGAGATCACTAAGAATATAAGCATAGTATGAACATAAGTGTTTCTGCTCAGATGGGAAGGTATCCTGGGACTCAGAAACCTAGGAACCACACATCTCTGAGTAGAAGGGAAACCTGAGGCAGGGAACTCAGGAATCAGATGGTTATAAGGAGGGACGGTGTCACAATTGAAAGGCAAACTGAGACAAGGGAGTTCAGGAACCACAAAGCTCACAGACAAACCCTCTTCAGCAGTGATGTTGCAACTCCCCTGGGGGTGGGGGTATCCTTAACTGAGCTGAGGAGTTGAGGAGCCTCAGACCCTCATCCATTTCATTTTCCCTTCTATTCATTGCTTCTTGGTGTCTTCTGATAATCACTACAGCTCTGCTGCTAGCTTCTGTGACAACACCCACTGTCAGCATCAGTGTCTTGTGCATAGATCCTCCAGTAACTGGCTTTTTTCCAGTTCCTTCCATGTTGCAAGTGGTAAAGCTTAATTGTTTACACACCAGGCAGCAAATCTCATGAGACAGATGTATTGAGACATCCAGTGAAAGGAGCTAAGAATCCAGGGAATCGGACAAAGGACAGGCCTTATGTAGGATTTCTTAGGAGGCACAGCTTTTCAAGGCAGAGATTTCCAGATTGAGGATTGGAGGATTTCAAATCATGAATTTAGGGAGCTCAGAGATTGGTGGATTTTCCTGTTTAAGGATTACAGGATTAGTGGGATTTTTGTGGGAAGCGTGGGGATTTTAAACTAGTGGGTTTTTTCCTGCTCCTGGATTGGTCGCTTTTCCCCCCCACCTCCTTCTTCCTGCATTGGGCCCATGGGTTAGACTGGGAAGACCTTCCTAGTCACAGGCAGTTTTGGCTGAGGCTCTGTATCTGTGGAGCTGCGGAGGGTGCAGCTACTATACAAGTTTCTGCAGGACAGCTCAGCTGGTGTGAGAAAGGAGATGCACCACCTTGAACAGTTTCTTGCGACAGCTCCAATCTGAGGTGCCGCCATTTTGACAGGTACCGCCATTTTAACAAATGCTGCCATCTTAAGATCTTACAGGGTCCTTAGGCTGGGACAGGAAAGAGGGGTTGGCCACTGCTTTGACAACTTTGGCTGTGCACTTAGGAACTATGATAAACATCCCTCCAGGAAATATTTATATAAAAATAAACACATTTTAACGACCATGGCTCTCCTTGAGTCTGATCAGGAATGGTGTTTGTGATGTCAGGGTCCACAAACTTGCTACTGGGTTCCCTGAGTGACTCCAGGTGTCACCTTTGCTTTCCTCAGGATGGCTCTGAAACATTGTATTCCTGCAAGTATCAAATCAAGGAGGGCAACTGCCCTGTTCAGAGTGGCCTCACCTGACAGGACTGCGACTTCAAGAATGCTGAGGAAACTGGGAGTATGCTCTTTATATAAAAGCCCCAGCCTGACCCATGCAACCCTCAGGGTGCTATAAAATATAAATGAGACAGGAAAACTGATAGACCAAGTATGAAATTTGTATCTAGCATGGGGTACACCTAATGACTTTGCTCCCAGGTACTTGTTTAAATCAGAATCACCTGTCACCTCAGACAGTCATCAGCTGTTCATGGTGACAAAATTCAAAGTCCTTTTAGCCATTCTCAGTGAACAATACAGCATTGTCCTCTGTGTCCATTCCAGTCTATCTGTCATTCAGTAATCCTTGGCCAGCCCTGTCCTATGCCAGTCTCCAACTGCTGATGACTCCTGCTCCTAGCTTAGGTGACATCAGCCCTGTCAGCCTTTGATATCTTGTGCCTAGATGCACTCACTAACCAGCAGGTTTCCAGTTCCTTCATACATGTGTGGTATTCTATTCTGTATCTATACACCAACATACTTGCCCACTCATCAGATACTGGGTTTTTTTGTTGTTTT
The DNA here is from genome assembly GCF_011064425.1 of Rattus rattus. Classification (NCBI taxonomy): domain Eukaryota; kingdom Metazoa; phylum Chordata; class Mammalia; order Rodentia; family Muridae; genus Rattus; species Rattus rattus. Next base: position 7,663,705 of record NC_046157.1, read on the forward strand.
GTTTTTTGTTTTTTGTTTATTTTGGTGTTGTGGTTAATTACAAGGGGATGATTTATATTATAGAGCCTGTTCATGAAAGATGAAAACTTTGTAATATGTAGAATATTGACCCACACCATATCTGTGCTCCTGGAAAGACACATGAATCAGGAAGATGCCAATCATTAAACAGGCATGTGTCAACTCACTAGAAGGTATCCATGTAAACAACAAAAGTTTGTGCATCAGACCACAGGGAGACAACAGGAAGACATTTGGGTTGAGTTCAAGGTCTAATTTAGGAAGAATATGGTAATTTCAGCTTTATTGGGCCTCAGTATAAATCTTGACTTTGCCACTCATCCTCCCTCAGCAGGTGCTTTATTTTATTAAAATGAGGAAATATTGATGGCACTGGATGTAGGAGACAGAAACTAGATACATTATACAAAGGAGCTGTTAACAATAAGCACCTTAAAGAAACACTGGATTGAGCAGGAGTACCTGATGTTTGCCTTGCACTGGCGAGAGGGTATTATCTGCCTGAGAAGCAAGCCTTTCTTCTCCCAGGCTGGAGTTCCCCTCTTAGATAAGATGTCAGCATCATGCACGTGTTTGTTTAAGCACTGTAACATGCACTGGGTTCCCAATTAGGAGACCAGGATTTCTACTCTGGCTCTGTGAGCTTGTGTAGCAGTTGTTATCCCCTGCAGTCAGTCTCTCAGAGCCATAGGGACACATCAGGGTGAGCTCTAGCTTCACATAATAGCTCCTGATACTCAGGACAGGGGGCTAAGGTGAAGGCCAACTCAAAGCTATTCAACAAACGTTATTCATCACTAAGAGTGGGCAGACGTGTGTAAGCACTGACTGTGTGCTGCTCTGTTAGGCACTTTCTGTGTGTGGGCACACTGATTCTCCACAGCAACCTCTTAAGTACATGTGGTGCTGTTTCCACAAGGTGGGTAAACTGAGGCAGTGAGGGGCACCAGGACAGCAGGAACAACTAGCAGCCAGCAGTGTGGAAGTGGGATGTTCTAAGAGGTTAAACTGAATTTATGTAAAGAGCAGGTAACCAATGAAATTGAGGGGGAAATCAAAGAGGAAGCTCATCCTGTTGGTCCTGAGGCATGGCATCCATCTTGGTGGCAAACAAGCAGCCACAGATCTCCACATCACGACTCAACCTTAGAGGACTTACTCTGCCTCTCCCCTGTCCCATAAACATCAGTGGCTTGAGGAAACAATCACAAGGTCACATAAATATTCATTCTCAAGTCTCACAAGTTTGTTAATGGGCTGCAAAGATTGCTGAGTGGTTAAGAGCGCTTGCTGCTCTTGAGAGTTCCTGGGTTGGGTTTCTAGCACCCAAATGGACACTTAGAACCATCTGTAACTCTAGTCCCATTGCTTCTGCTGCTGTCCTCTGGGTTTTGCAGACACCAATCACATAGACACACATCCAGGAAAAGCACTTGCATGCATAAGAACAAGTAAATCTAAAGAAAACAAAACAAAAACTCTATTAAAACATCCTTATTACTTTTACTTCTTTTTCATTTTAAAAAGCCACATTTAACAACACCATTGTTAGATGTTGTCATCACAAAGAAAGATTTAGGCAAATGGCCTCTTTTTCTTTTAGGCCACTGGAGAATGAACAGAAACTGTGGAGAAGAGTGGAAATAATAAATTCTCTATAGCCACATAGACCTACAGTGGTTACTCTGATGGGTGATACATCTGGGGACCTGTCCTGTGGGTATCAGTGGGTAGGAGCCTGGTGAGTGGCGTATGTTGATGTTAATTATTCTTATGTCCTATGGATACAACACTGTCCCACGCGCGACCTCGCCAGCAAGAAAACACGCGGGGACATATGAATCCTTGCTGCAGCCAAACTTTTATTGAATCTTAAGGAGAAGCCCAGCGCGCCTGCATGGCGCGGCTTATATACACCCTAGCGCGGCGCATCCACACCTGATTGGTCGCTTACCCATGACCTCATTAGGCACGCCCCGGAGTGGGCAAAGACCTGGCACGAAGGCACTCTTGCACATGTGCACACAGTTAACTTCCTGAAAGGAAGTCGGCTGTAATGGCGGAAGCTATCCTGGCCTTCCATGTGGGGCACAGTGGAAGCCAGCGCCATCTTGTGGTGGCGAATGTTATAGCGGCCCTCTACATCTCCCCCTTATTATTTTATTTATAACAAATCATGATCACCCTATTGCGTGCAATGAGGAAACCTCAGCGATGTGGAAGGGCTGATCAAAGGAATCATTGAGTCTCTCTCATCCCAGTGCAATGGATCCACAGATCCATGGGGTGCAAGAGCAGAGAACTCAGATACCGACTAATTCCTGAGCATAGATAACCAAATTCCAGGGGAGGCCCCTTGTTCAATGGCCACAAGTGCTTGAGTAATAACGGCCTTGTCACGTTTCTGTTGAGATCTGAGTTTGCAAACCAACCATAGCATGAACACTAATCCACAGCATAGGGCTGCACCAGACAGAGCCACTCCCAATAAGTAGTGGGCACCTCATCTGGTTCTCCTCAGCTGTTACCACCAAGGGCCGTAGTCAAGCCGCTCCTATAATAAAATTTAGAATTCCCAATTGTTAGCAACTACTCCAGAAAGTTCACCCACTGTGCTTGTCTAACAACAGATTGGGGGAGGATAACTCCAGACACTGCAGACACAATGTCTGCAGCAGTAATGGCTGCTACAATAGCAGCAAAAGTGTCAAGGTCTTTTCCAGGACAGTTCAGGATCAGTCATTTTTCTCTGGAACAACCAGCAGACAATGGAACCATTTCTGAGATCTGTACAACCAGGGCAGAGTTCCCCAGTCCACAGCAGCTTTACGCAGGTGGCATTCCTGTGAAGCTACAGTCTGTAAAATGACAACACCAGTTAAGGCAGCAAGAGTCACCAGGGAAATGAGGGGGGCAGCAACGGCTGGAGTCCAGTCTTCTCCAGAAAGCAGCAGTGCATAGAGGGTCAGAGAGCGGGCCACAGTGGGACGGGACACACGCAGCGGTAACACTGACTGCAGCAACGGCAAAATCTCTGTGATGACAAAAGATGAGGGGGAATCTTCCATCTTCCTCTCAGGGCAGAGGAATGACTCCAGGGACCCGAACCAGGAGAGCTGAATCTTTATGCAACCAGGATCAGCAAGTCTCAGCAACCACCTCTGGCAGCTGGCAAACTCTTGTAGCATCCTGTAGAAAAAAGACAAACATTCCCTCTTCCCCATATAAAATATCTGGACAGGATCATGTCAATATGTGGATCTCTCTATTTCACCTATGCAGAAGTATGCCTAGTTGTAGGGTGCCATAAACTTTGGCATCCAAATTTTAAAATTGAAATAAAAGGAGCATTATTTAGCATACAGGGATAACTCCCCCTTTTTATTTATTAAGATATAGTAAAGATATTATTTATTAAGGTAAGTCCTTGAGGATTAAATTGAGGACACTGAGCACTTGTATTTATAAATTGACTTGTATACCAAATTATTGTCTCCAGCATTATTGTTTTGGATATATAAAGAATGAGATTTTTTGACTAATTGTTCCTATGTAAGGCCTACAATCTGTCTAGTATCATTGTCCTCCCTTGTTAATGAGTCCAGGCAATCCAGTTTGAGTTCTTAAATGGTCTATTAAGGAACAGTACACTTAGTGCTCTTAACCACTAAGCCATTTCTCTAGCACCTCACAAACTTTATTTGTTTTTTTTTTTTTTTTTTTTTTTGGTTCTTTTTATTTTTCGGAGCTGGGGACCGAACCAGGGCCTTCGCTTCCTAGGCAAGCTGTACCACTGAGCCAAATCCCAACCCCTCACAAACTTTATTTACCTAAACATAAGCATTAATTAGAAATGTCAAATCCTGTAAATATTGTTCAATTTCAGTCGTACTAGAAATCCCTGAGCTGGCAGGGTGAGGCTGAGAATTTAAAGTAAGCAAATGGAGTCTTCTTCTTTTCATATCAACTCTATTACCATTTTCAAAGTTAGGTATGAGCCTAAGGTTTAATTTAGTTGTCTGAACCAGAGCACTGAAAGGACAGTGAGTTGTCAGACAATTTACACTGAAATCACTCACTGATTTTAAGTAGAAAACCTGTCTCTAATAAAGCATTAAGTAATTGAAATCAATTGTAAACCACAAGCCACACATTGGCTATCAGTATGTGAATAGAAAGTTTGATTTAAAAACAGTGGCTAAACTACGGAATTTAATAATCTGTGTTGAAGCAATAGAAACTCAAGAGAATAAACAAGTGATCCAATCATACATGTAGCCTTTTCATTAGATGAACCACCTATAAATACACTAAGCGCATTTCCTATGGGTTGTATGCACAAATATATAGGAAGTACAAAAGCATGTAAAGAGTAAAATTATCAATTTTGTCTGAAAAATTTGTATATGTAATAGGCCAAATATCAGTATTTTGTAATAACCAATTTGATTGTTGTTTGGAATAAGATATGTTTTACCAGGTTTCTTTTTAAAATACTTCCATGAATCTAGCCTACAATTCTGTATTAACACAACTGAAGCTTTATCTCCAATGAGGATAACAAACAAAGACCTAAGTCCTCTGGTAAGGTGAGGTACTTAGCCAATTAACATATCCTTAGAAGCTTAAAATTAGTTTCAAATATTCTTTTCTGGAGTAGTCTAACAGCTACTCCCCAAATATTAAAGCTCATTTTGAGAGCAAAGGTTTGTAGTAAAAATGTCTATATACACTGAAAGATTCAAAGTTCTAACTCCTTACATTGAAGAAGCAACAAAATTACATAATATAAGGCTATTAGCCATTCTTTTGTAAAATTTTTAATGATATCACTTTATGGGCTCTCTAAAATTATAAGCAAGCCCACGAAATGAAGACTCACAATCGCCAGGACGTAACAAATTGCATAAAAACAATCCTCTAAATCTTTCTTGAAATGGCAGTTGGAGTAAGGAAACTGGCTGTAATGCTCTCACAAGTTCTAAAACCTCATCAATCCTTTGTAAATCCTGTAACAATCTTTACCTGTTTGATTTTTTTCTTAATTAAAAATAAGTTTGAGTTAGTCAATGTAACATTGGCAATCCTTAATCATAATCCTTAAATTCTCCTTGTAACACCAGAGCACAACCACAACTTTGGGAAGTCACCTGAGTTCTGAGTACTGACTAGGCAGCTGTTCTTGGGGCAGTGGAATTAGCATCAAAATACAGATAGCTTCAGGGCAAACCACAACTTTGGAAAGCAAAACTCGACCTCCAACAATCTAGTACAAAGTTTGACTGCCAATTCCTATATATGAACGCACGATGGTGTAGTCTCCAGTACCTCAACAAAGAGACATTGTCCTAAATTCTTTTAGAAGCCTGGTTTCTAGGATAAGAATTCCATAAAAATATTATCTCAATTTAGATCTGTTTCCCTAGGTTGGCTCATGTCACATGTTGTCTAGAATGACTCCATCCAAATTACCAGTTTTATGTCAACTTTCTGTTACCAATATTATACCTTTTTAACCATATCCAATAACTTAAAAGCCAACAATCTATGACCAAGGCAAGTAGAGCATATTTACACATTTAAAACCAATGAGAAACAAAATTGAAGTGGCTACACATATCTTTAATATTTAGACCAAACACCATTTTTACCTTTTTAGCTATGATTTTAAGAGAAGCACCTTGTCACCTGTTGAGTCTAATAATCACAGTCAAAGATTTTTCGAAGATTAACAGCCATCAGTTTTGTACCAAAGAAGCTGAGGAGCTGCTGGCGCCTTTAAGATCAGCTCGTGCAGATGCTTAGCTCCTGGGCAGCTTCTCCAGCTGACCCAGACTCCTGGCTGCAGGTGCAGGGCTCTAAAGGCCTGATTGAAACTGTTTTTTATTCATTTGTTCCTTTTTTGAAGCGAGTTAAAACCAAGTCAAGGTGTGAACGACCAGCAGATAAAGTTTTTACCATTTTTTCTTTTGAACATGAAACATAAAACATTTAAACAACGAGAAACAAAAACCACAGACATAAACTGACATACATGGACAGCTTGGTGCACCAAGGACAGACAATAGACAAAGAGGGAAAAAACCAGATGGTGTCAGCAGAGAGGTAAGATTTTCCCTTTCACGGTGACTATCCACTCGAGTGGAGTCGATATGGACGATGGATTGTCTCAATTCCTGGACTAGTCCATCAACGTGTTGAAACCCAATTCCTGTAAGATACTGAGATATATTACGGGATATCTGAGCAGCAAATGGTGAGGCGATGGTGAGGCGTTTTGTCCCGGGTTCTCGGCACCAAATGTCCCGCGCGACCTCTCGCCAGGAAGAAAACACGCGGGGACATACGAATCCTTGCTGCAGCCAAACTTTTATTGAATCTTAAGGAGAAGCCCCTCGCGCCTGCATGGCACGGCTTATATACACCCTAGCATGACGCATCCACACCTGATTGGTCACTTACCCATGACCTCATTAGGCATGCCCTGGAGTGGGCAAAGACCTGGCACAAAGGCACTCTTGCACATGCGCACACAGTTAACTTCCTGAAAGGAAGTCGGCTGGCGCAGCGGAGGCCAGCGCCATCTTGTAATGGCGAAAGCTATCCTGGCCTTCCATGTGGGGCGAAGTGGAAGCCAGCGCCATCTTGTGGTGGTGAATGTTATAGGGGCCCTCTACACAACACAGACCCATAAACTAAGTCTAGCTTACAAATGAATGAGACTCAGACATTGAATTATTTATTTAGCTTTGCGCTAATCTAATTTTCTAACTGGACCACCTACTTCCCCAGTTGTGCTCCCAAATACTTGCTGTTTGTGTCTTCCAGGATTATTTCTGTACCACCACCTTCTCCTTATGGTACATTTCACTCAGGAAAATGCGCCTGGTCCATCATAGCTAATGGAAACCTACTCTTCCTTTGTCTTCTTCTTCCTTCCTTCTGGTGTTTATCTGGAACCCCCACCTCTATTTTCTCCAGTAATTGGCTGTATTCACCTTTATTTAACAAATAGTTTTAAACTGGGGAGCAAGGTTCACACAGTATCATGGTGTACGTGTAGATCTGCTTGTCAGGGCAACAAAGTCTTGGGGGGGGGGTCAGTATTTAGCATTAAACACATAGCAACACCAGACCAACTGCCACATTTCCCATTTTGTCCAGACAAGAAGGCTCTTTCTTTTACAATAATAAATGGCACATAGTAGGAACAGATATGAAGCACTTATGGAAACTATTAGGTAAGGTTTACATTCATAAAGTCCAGTCCATGGGTTTGACAACTTTGGATAAAGTATTGCATTATCCATCCTATCTCGCTGAGTTTAGAGTTTTGTACCTAAATCATTTTCTATCATAACGTGTATTGATAACTTAAAAGCATTTTTAGACCTACAAACATCTTCTTAAATCCTAAAAAACTTAAATTTAATTATGAGACTATGACTGCCTAGTCTTCAACCCCATCGGAGGGAGATCTGATTATATAGGAAGTGCAGGCAAGCAGTGTTCAAAACTATAGAAATGGCAGACAGCATTGGCTGCCTGAATAACCAACCCCCTGGACAGGAGAAAACTGATTCCACAGAGTTATCCTCTGACTTCCACAAGACGAGCACATCCCGCCCTAAACACGCGCACACACATGCACACATGCACGTGGGAGACACACACACACACACACATGCACACACACACACACACACACACACACACACACACACACTAATAACAAGATCAACAATATGGGAAGATTAAATGAAGCCAAGCAGACCCCTATGGTGGAGTGTTAGGCAGAAGCTTGAAGGCATCTTTGTAAGTAGTGTTTGCTGCAGGGCTGTCTTTCCTGCTTCAGTAGTCAATAAAAAGCAGAGCATGAAAATGAATACACTTATAAGTGAGTACAGACCATGCATGCCCTTTTGGGCCTTGGTTACCTCCCTCAGAAGTGTCCTGCCTACAGGATGTGCAGGGACAAACATAGAGCAGAGCCTGAGGGAATGGCCCACCAAGTGCTGCCCCCAGTTGACGACTATCCCAAGGGCAAGAACCAATCCCTGACACTGTTAATGATACTCTGTTGTGCTTGCAGATAGGAGCCTAGCATAACTCTCCTCTGAGGGGCTCCACCCAGTGGCGAATGGAAAGAGGCCCAGAGACCCACAGCCAAACATTGGATGGAGCTCAGGGAGTCATGTGGAAGAGTTGGGGGAAGAATTGAGGGATCGGAAGACAAGGACTCCACAGGAAGACCTACAGAGTCAACTAACCTGAACCCTTGGGGGCTTCCAGAGACTGAACCACCAACCAGGAAGCAAGCATGGGTTGGACCGAGGGCAGGGCTTATAACAGATTTATAGCTTGGTCTTCATGGCCGTAACCCATCAACTGGAGGACGGGCTTTCCCTGAAAACTGTTGTTTGGCTGTTGATTCCATCCCCCCAACTGGGCTGCCTTGTCTGGCCTCATTGGGAGAGGATGCCTAGTCCTGCAGTAACTTGAGTTTCAGGGGAGAGGGGGTGATTTCAGGGGATCCCCCTTGTCAGGGGAGAAGGGGATGGGAGAGGGAAATGGCGGGAAGGATCTGTGTGAGGGGGTATTGGAGGAGAGTGACAGTTGATATTGGGATGTAAGGTGAATAATGAAATTAATGAAAAAGAGGGGAGGATATAACTCAGACCTAAACAGAAGAAAGAAAAAAACAAAACAAAAAAACAAGCGAACAAGAATAACTATTCTAGAGATTTAAAAAAATTTGCTTTAAATTTATAATGAAGTTGTGGAGCTAGGTAAAAAATGTTTAAGGAGGTACTAGTCTTAATAGAAAAACATGTAAACAATTCTGCAGTAACTCCTTAAACCACAACGATATATGACATGATGACATTGAACTTATAGAATGTAAAAGTGCTTAGAAAACCATGTAATCAATTATCCTGCTATAATGATTCTACCTGATAATTATATGACTTAATTTTTTTCTGAAAAAGTACAAAAATTGAGAACAAAAATAAAGTGACAGTGTAGCATTTTCTGGGTCATCCTTTCTTTCCTCCTTTTTCCTTTTTCTTTGGTTCACCTGGCCTAACAAGCTCCTCTTGCTTGGCCAGCAAGAGGCTCCTGAGTCAATAGTAAAGAGCCTAAGTAACTAAGTTCCTTTTCTTAATCCCCAGCTGCTCTCTCAGGAGATCATTGCCAGAAGCCATCAGCTTTTAGCCCCAGAACAGCAAAAGAGAGTTAAACAGTGAGAAGTCATCCATTCCCCCATACCCCCTGAGCTCTGTTGGCTTTTTATTAAGGCATATTGGCTTTTGCTCTGGGTTGGGTTAGGATAAGAGAACCAGAGGGAGTTGGACTGAGGGCTCTATCTGTGGAGGGAGCAGGTGTTACAGGTGGGTCCCAGAATGTGGGGTCTGAGTGCTCGAGGAAAGTGGGGGATTTTTTTTGGGGGGGTGTGTGTAGAGAGTAGTTGCTTAACTTAGGTTCTCAGATGGTAGGTGAATGTACACAGGTGTGTGTGTGTGTGTGTGTGTGTGTGTATGCAGGTGTGTGTTTACAGGTATATGTGTGTATATGTATGTGTATGCAGGTGTGTGTTTAGCAAGTGTGTGTGTGTATATGCAGGTGTGTGTGTGTTTACAGGTATATGTGTGTATACATGGGTGTGTATACAGGTGTATGTATGCAGGTGTGTGTGTGTATGTGTGTGTAGGCAGGTGTGTGTTTTTGCAGGTATGTGTGTGTGTGTATGCAGGTGTGTGTGTTTGCAGGTATATGTGTATATGTGTGTGTATGCAAGTGTGTGTGTGTATGTAGGTGTGTGTGTATATGTAGGTGTGTGTGTTTGCAGGTATATGTGTATATGTGTGTGAATGCAGTGGTATGTGTGTGTGTGTGTGTATGCAGGTGTGTATGTACACAGCTGTGTATTACTGTGTATGTACTTGTGTGTGTGTGTGTGTGTGTGCGTGTGTGTGTGTGTGTGTGTGTGTGTGTGTGAGCACACACACCAATTTCATAGACAGGTTTCTCTGTGTAGCCCCAACTGTAACACACCTCTCCCTTTAGGCCATGGTAGATTTGAACCCAAAGAACTAACTCCCCCTATCTCCCAAGGGCTGGGATTGAGGGCCAGCACCATCGTTCCTGGCTTTTTGTTTTATTGACAGTCATTCTTTATATATCCCAAGCTGTGCTTGGACTCTTGAATCCATGATACCACCCAGGCTAACCTCAAACTTTCAGCAATCCTCCGGTCTCAGTCTCCCCAGTACTGGGATAACAAGTATATGCCACCCTGGTCACTGGGTGCTTTGTGATAATAAGATGTTTGTAGACACCGTGTTGACATAGATTATTTTCTAGTTGGGTAATTACACAGATTTAGGAACACTGATAAGCAAGTCTAACTATTCCTCGCCTTGGCTCAGTGAACAGGAGAGGGAGAGCAGGAAGTGAGCTCTTAGCTCCTGCAGAAGTGAGACTCCCCTGTGGCACCTGTGCGATCTGTGAGGTAAGGACGTTGCATCCAAAGATTCCTGTCTACCTTAGAGAGAATATTCCAGAGAGGGACTACAGCCTCTGTGGCCAAACTCAAGCTTTGGAGACAGCTTCAATTCAGTACAAGATAGGAATGGCTGAAGGAGACCACTGTGAACGCGTCGAGTCTGAACTTTATTTCACCCAGGATCAGGGTGATGAAGAAACACGCTTCCATGCTGCACATCCCAGGAGTCTTCTGGTCCTTCCACTCCGGGTCTTTGCCAGGCTATGGTGTCACGGGTGAAGCTTCTGCCTGATGCTCAGGCGCTGGGCCTGCCCCTGCCCTTAAGAGTCTGCCCTTGTACTCACATGAGTTTAGGAGCCTCTGTAATATAGTAAAACGCTGTTAATCTCGTGCTTCTGCTCAACTTAGGCAAAGCAGCGCAGCCAGTTACAGGGTGAGAATGTTTCCCAGTGACATTGGGTCTCCATTGTAAAGGTAAACAATGATTAAAATGAAATAACACTCAGCTCAAATGCAGTTTCCCACAGCAGCCACACACACACCCACAGGCTGTGTAGCCGTGTGAAGCAGCATCCTTATTTCCTATTCCCACACATCTCTCCAGTGCATTCTGCAGGCACCTTGCTTTCTGTAATCGGAGTTTGTGGGGACTCTGCAGTGAGTCCCACAATCACACACATTCTGACTGTTCTGATCCCCTACTCTGTGTTCTCCTTCCATACCTGTCAGGGGTCCCTCCTCCCTACAGGGTCACTTCTGGGGTTCAGGTCTTTGTTTAGTGGCCAGGGAATTTACCTAGAGTCTCTCAGAGATCATGGGTACGGAACTGTCTGCTGGAGCCTGGAAGACTTATCTCTGCCTTCAGAAAGTCCTATCTTCTTTTTCCAGCAAAAGCATGGCATGGGTTGTAAAGCACACACCTTCCTCACATTCTAAGGCCATGAGTGATAATCTCTTTCTCTTTCTCCAAAGTCAATAGTCTTCAGCATCATAGCAAAAAGATAGAGCAATTTAAGGTGAAGCTAAGGACTGGCTTCTAAAAGGTAGGAATGAAGTTTCCATCAACTCCCACGACATGCCTTATCACAAGAACTAAAAGGTTGCCATAGCAAACCTACTTCAATATTCTTCCTTCTACTTTCTGTCCTTGGTGTTAGATGCAGAACTTCTGAGAACTAAGGATTGCTTGATCTGACCTCAGCAACACTACCGAAAAGCTCTTGCTTGAAAGCTATGACAAAGACTAGCCAGGGGGTAGACTAGTGAGGAACACCATCACCCACAAAGGGAATTCCAAGGCTAACCTGCTCAAGGGGGAGTCTCATTTGATATAGTTAACCTGCTTGAGAAACATAAAGTCAAGTCATTACTGCCCACTTTCTCCCTTTGATCAGCCTGTTTCTGTTTTCTTATCTTTCTCTGACATCTGGAAGTTTTGCTGTTATTTTCCCCCATCCATAAACTCAACCTTCAGTCTCTTGATTTTCTGTTTTCTAAACACAGAGGCCATAGTTCTGTATGGAAATGCTAATGTGTATCTTGAGATACCCACTCATTATCTGAGCAGTGGATGCTGGTAGGCTTCTTCCTGTATTGGTTCAGAGAGTGTGTGAGGCAGGCTCAGAAGGAATTCAGAAGGATGGCAGTTTTATTATCAGTCCACAGGGATTTATAAAGTCCTACTGACAGGCTGTTCTGAGCCTCATGGCTTGATGACTTATATCACAATATTTGTGTTTGGGCAGCAACAAAAGAGGCCGGGAAAGCATTTGTAAAGATTCCTATGCTGTATAAGTTAAGAAAGAGCATCAAGGAGATCAAAATCAGAAAATTCTGTTGTTTCTGTGGTTGGATCCTTCCTACTAACTGGCTTCCATGGGCGCCCAGGACACTTGTGGAAAGTTGCTTCTGGAAAGTCAGATATCAGCTTAAATGAAAGGCTATCTGGTTGTACATGGATATCAGGGATCAAATCATCATGGGTCTCCGTGTCATATGGTGATGTGGTAGCTATCACACCTTCAGTGAAACCTGAGTCCTGAAAACCACGAGAGATAACAGCTGGCTGAGCTAGGGGAGGGTTCAATGTGAAGCCCTCTATCCTCCCCTGTATCTGTGTAGATGTAGTACTGTCTTCAGAAGAGCTTGTCAAAGGCTCTGCTCTCTGGTCAGTGTGCTTGACATTGTTTTTGTCTTTATTTGTGTGTTTATCACGACCATGACCATGACCATGCCTCTGACCATGACCATGTCCCACTGGATGTCTATGGTCATAGCCGTCTTCCCTTTGCTGTTTAAGATCATCAAGTTTAAGTTGATGTCCATGACCAAGGCCATGTGGTTTCTGGTGTCCATGGCCAATACCATGCCCATGCTTATGACCTTGGTGATTCTTATCCTTTATTTGCTTTGCATGCAACCAGCCATGCCCATGGATGGGTCCTTGTTCATTTCCTGGATCCCTCTCTTCTTGCACCCTGGCAATGTAGGATGGACTTACAGTTGTACTTTCTTTAGGCTTTTTTACTCGAGGTGCCCGGAAAGGTGAAAATCCTGGAGGCCTTCTTATCACTGATGTCTACACAGAAATATTAAGATGAATGCATTGTGTTAGCACCAGGCTGTTGGTGAAGGAAGAAGAGACTAGGAATATGGTGATTCCATTCTGTATTGTAATGGGCTGAGTCCTTCAAAAAAATATTAAATACTATATTTGTTGGCCTTTAGTCTAGGCTCCACCCCACAGTTACCTGGCAACAGTAGGAAGGATTGACTCACTATAAAAGGGGCTGCTTGTCCCCTCCTTTCTCTCTTGCTCCCTTCTCTTCTTCCTTCTGCTCCTTTACCCTCTTCCCCTATCTCTCCATTCCCTTCTTGCCTTTCTCTCTCCACATATTCATGGTCAGCCTCTACTCCTCCTCCTCCTCCTGCTCATCCTCTTCATCTTCATCTTCCTCCTATTCTCTCTCTCTCTCTCTCTCTCTCTCTCTCTCTCTCTCTCTCTCTCTCTCTCTCTCTCTCTCTCTGCCTTCTCTGTCTCTACTACTCCTTCAATTCCCCTTCCCATGCCCTAAATGAACTTTACTCTATACTACACTATCATACGGTTGGTACCTCAGGAGGAACTGATGACTCAGCATTGGCCCCAGGTGCACCCCATCCCCAACACCATACCATGCCTCCAAAAAACATATCCCAGTTTTCTCTCATTATAAAACACAATATTACATTTCTAGTAAAATGGATTAGCAATATTTCTCTTTTAATTATTCTTGAGATGTGTAGGCTTTGTTTGTGGTCCTAGGGATTGAAATAAGGACTTGTATGAGTTGGGCAGGTACGCCATCACTGAGTTACAGCCTTAGCCCTGTCCCGATTATTATTCTTAATAGTCCTCTAAGGCTAAGGGTTTTTTTCATTTAGAAAACTGGGTGGGGTTGGGGATTTAGCTCAGTGGTAGACTGCTTGCATAGCAAGCGCAAGGCCCTGGGTTCGGTTCCCAGCTCCGAAAAAAAAAAAAAAAAAAAAGAAAGAAAGAAAACTGGGTGATTGAGCATGTAATCCCGGGGGTATGCAGTTTGATAACTGATATCATTTCTGCTGTAACCATTGCTGTTACTATCCTTAAAGGTCTTTATAACTAAATGTTCTCAGCTGTGCCACCATAGGGCCTTCTCACAAGCTTGACAGGAAGGCCTTTTACAATGTGTTAGAGATAGTACACAAATGACAAGAAGCTCAGCTAGGAAAGAGAGGTGACAATCTGCACAGACATGTGACTTTCTGGATATGCTCCATCTCCCTTTTACCAATGTGGGGAGGCCACAGTTGAAGCCAGTCATGAGAGACGAGAGAACTAGGCTTTGGAGTCAAACATCTTCTAACAGTTGGGGTCATGATGGAATGGGTGGGCTCAGATAGGAGCTGCACTCAACACTCTACAGACTGAGTCCACTTTCCTGCCAAATGAAAACCACAACATCTGCTTCCCAGGGCCCTCGGGACCATTGAGAATATACAAGGAGTTTGGTGTGCACAGCCTGGGTTGAGGGACTTAGTGACATGATTCACTCTGGAGCCTCAGAGCATTTCAAATCTTAGTGTCCCATCGTTGGCAAGGGATCAAGCCCTAGGCACATTAAGACTTAAAAGAGCCTGGTGCAGAGTGCAGCCTTTCAGATTTGAACTGTGTGTGTGTGGACCCCTTGAGGAGCCTTTTAAAATGCAGTTTCCATTCATTAACTGTGGAAGGGGAGTGAAGCCACCTTCCTCACAAAGTCCTCCAATGTACAGAGGAGAGCACAGGACACAGTAGTACTCAGGTCTTGGGTGAGTCTCAGAAGGGTGTGGCTCGTGTTAGTACCCTGGCCCTCTCCTCAGTACTAGACACAGAACTACCTGGGAACACTGACAATGAGTTAAGTGACTGGGAGGTTACCTGTTTTCCTTTCCAGCCATCAACCTCAAGATCAGCATAGAAATGTACAACTTTTTATGGGTTTAAAATGTAATCCTGGCCCCACTTTGTTTCAGTAATGATTCATTTTCCATACCCAGATATTGCTTTTTGGAATAGGTAGAGCTGACCCCAAGCTCCCGTACTTAAATCCTACCATGTCTAGTACTTTGCATTTGACAGTCGGGACGACTTTGTTCTCCCAAGGTCTCATGTACACGTTAGCATTGCAGGTGAGGCTTTGCTAATCATGAAAGCAGAAGACAAGAGAAAATAAATCAGCATTAGTGATGAGGCACATGAGCAGTGACCCTTAGATCCTCACACAGGGACAGCGCTACTCACACCGAGGCGTTTGGTCTCACAATCTGCTGTCAGTTCTGCGTTACTTTCCTTGGAACATTTGGTTTCTCTGGCTATGAACTCAATCACATATTTTGTTCCAGCAACAACCTGCAAAGTTAATAGGACAAGACAAATATTTAATAAGAATTTCTGGGTTGGGGATTTAGCTCAGTGGTAGAGCGCTTGCCTAGCAAGCACAAGGCCCTGGGTTCAGTCCCCAGCTCCGAAAAAAAAAAAAAAAGAATTTCTATAATAAATTAAACTTTTTTACTACAATGAGTTTAAAGTTAGGATCTTGAAATTTTAATTATAAACTGACCATCTAAAGTGTCACACTTCCTAAGCTACCCATATCTGGTACATATCTGTACACATAACTAAGACTTCTGGGTATTAGTCTGGCCAGCTTCCTTCACTATGTAAAAGATATGCAGGCTAAACTTTTACTTTAATATACACATATTAAATGTTTAATGTTCAAGGGCTTCAAACCACACCTACAAAGTAACTCAAGTGCTTAGATTTTAGCACAATCTTAGGTTTCAGGAAAACAAAGTCTTTTCTTTAAAGGTTTTTGTTGTCTTTCTGCCAAATACTAAATCAGAAAGTTCTTATGTAGTTTAAATTATTAGATTAGGAAAATATTTATATTATCTATTGATTCTCTTATACTTTTAATATTATAAAACCGCTTAAACATTTTAACAAGCCAGTCCTTGGTGGACCACGCCTGTATCCCAGCACTGAGGAGATAGAGGAAGGTAGAGCTCTGTGAGTTCATGGCCAGCCTGGTCTACAGAGTGAATTTGAGGTCAGTCTGGACTGTATTATGAGATCCTCTCTCAAAAATTTAAAAAAATGTATTAGGGATATGTCTAACCAAATGATTCAAAGACGATTACAATACAGTTCTCTATAATAAAAATCTCTAGATATTGGCAAAGAAATTACAGAAGATACTGGACAATGGAAATATCATCCATGTGCCTTCATAGGCAAACTTGATAGTGTGAAAATGTCTATACTACCAAAATTAGCATACAGAATTAATACGATATCTATAAAAATTCCCATGGCTTATTGTCATAGGCTTAGGAAAAATACATGAATTTATATGAGACCACATAAGATTGAATGGCCAAACCAGTCTTAAGGAGTAAGACAATACTGAAGGTATTGTAATACTAGACCTCAAAGTACACTATAGAGCCATAGTGACAGAGACAGCCTGTGAGTGGCAGAAAAACAGACAGGAAGACCAACAGCACAGGCAGGAATCTGCCCCAGGTTTCAACAAAACGGGACTGCACAAAAATAAAAAGTCTCTACAAAGCAAAGGAATCAACCAGCAGGGCCCATAGACCATGATGGGAGAAAATCTTTACAGCTACCCTTCAGACAACAGCTGATATCCAGAATTAACAAAACATTTGAGCAACTAAACAGCAAGGGACTAAAACTCTCAACCAACGCATAGGAAACAAACTAACAGGCAGTGAGGAAAGCAGGAGACTCTCCCCCATCAAACACTCTTTACAAAGCTGCCTTAACCTTTCTGCCTAACACTCAAGAGTAAGGCTCTGCTTGGCTTCATTTCTCCACGGCCATATTGTGGATCTTGTTGTTATTGGTGTGGGGGTGTGTGTGCTTGCTATGTGTAGTCCAAACTGGCCTACAACTTGTGGCAATCCTCCTGTCTCAGCTTTTGAGAGCTTGGATAACAGATGTGCACCAAAGAACACAGCACAAGATGTGTCTATGAGAGATGAGACTTAGATGCCAGAGAATAAAACAGTGCACTTCATTGCTTGCATTTTGCTAATTTCACTGTGGTTTCCAGTATTTTTACACTATTTTGGAGTTTGGAAGTGATGGGTTATACAATTTAAGCTTTGCTTCAGACATTGTCAGGTAAAAAACACACCTGAGCTTCCCACCCTCCTTTTTGTTTTTGAGACAGAGTTTTGCTGTGTAACCCTGGCTATCCTTGAACTCACTTTGTGGAAGAGGCTAGCCTCAAACTCAGGGATCCTACCTCTGCCTCCCAAATGATGGGATTCAACCTGTGAACCACCTGTATCCAATGAAAACAGTACCTTTCAAAGATACTTGTCCAAGACACTCAAGGATGCAGCAGAGTTAGAACTTGGAATTTAAACCACCAAATCCTGTTGCCAAGTACTGTTTCCCCAACCAGAGCCAACATAGAAAACATAGTGCCAATCAATCCATACATAGGCTCCAAACTCCCTTTTCTATTTACAGACCTGTGATGTTGCCTTTTTCACGGTGTCAATCTTGAAATAGAAAGTATGGTTATTCTCTGCATTAAGTTGTGCAATGGAATGACCAAGTGCCTCCTTCAGCTCTGGGCTGTCTACAGGTATGTTTCTGGGGCAGCCAGGACAATCCTCGGGAAGTGGTTCGAACAAATCATCTCCTGAAGAAAATAATATTGAAACACAATGAGTAGTCCTGGCCTGCTCCTGTCACACACAACCTCTGCGTTCTCGTGTACACAGGATGTGAGGGAAACAGAACAGAATTAAGGGAATATTGGCCCTCAGACCATCACTTCTCCTTGTTCTCCAGGAGATATTATGCTTAGGAGAGCATGTTTGCCTATGTTGACCCATTTACTTTAATTTCTTTGATTTTTACCCTGATACAGGGTCCCATGCCAGCATTGAATTCTGTAAGTCACAGAAGTTGACTTAAAACTTCTGATTCCCCCTGATTCAGTTTCCTGACTGACATGGTTAGAGATGTGCACTGCCACAACCAGTTAAAATTTCCCTTTTTTGATGTAAACTATAGAGAAATGTTTAACTTTGAGGAAAGTGATTGTGAACATAAAGCAATGAGTCTCCAATGGACAGCTGGGAGTCCATGGCTCCATTAAACAGGCAGTGCCAGTGGTGCTCCTCATGACAGGTGCACAAAGTGCTCCTCATGACAGGTGCACAAAGTGCTCCTCATGACAGGTGCACAGTGGTGCTCCTCATGACAGGTGCACAAGGTGCTCCTCATGACAGATGCACAAGGTGCTCCTCATGACAGGTGCACAGTGGTGCTCCTCATGACAGGTGCACAAGGTGCTCCTCATGACAGGTGCACAAGGTGCTCCTCATGACAGGTACACAGTGGTGCTCCTCATGGCATATACACAGTGGTGCTCCTCATGACAGGTGTACAGTGGTGCTCCTCATGACAGGTGCACAGAGGTGCTCCTCATGACAGGTGCACATTTCTGTTTCTCAACATAACACGTTCACAACTGTTTGGCAATGTGAGTGAACTCAGCTGTTTGATTAGAAATGCTGACCTAACTACAAGCTTCCCAGAAAGCTCCCCAGAAACACACTGGAAAACCCACTTTTACCTGGAAGGATTCCATGGTGGATGGTTAAAAACAAGATACAGTTCTCTCTAACTCAAAACACCAGATTTAAGGACAATTTGTACAAAAGGAAAGGCAGCTGTCACTGTCCCTGAAGGCTACCTTGTCTGGAGAACCCACACTGTTCCTTCAGTCACCGCGCTGCCTGGCCACTTACAGACACAGTGCAGCTAAATAAGAAGGAGGCCCCAGTGCTTCCCCTGTCTCCATTTGTGCTTTCTCACCTGGATAAAATTCACAGCTGTCTGAGAAGCCGGCAATTGTGTTATGAATATCCACGAAGGCATTACCCTTACATTCACCATCATCCTGGTGGTTCAAAATCATAAACAGAAGTCATTGTGAGAACAAACATCTATCAAAAATGAATGACAGTGTGTCTATGTTACAGTTGATTACATCGGGAAAATGAAGAAAAAGGAATAAAAGCTGAAAGCAAAGGAGAAGTGAGAAACACGGCTAGCCATGACATCCATGGCGAGGAAGAACCACAGAGGGGGAAGAAATAGAATTGCACACTGCACAGCAATGCCCAAGTAAGACAGGATCTCTCATTGAACGATGAGTTCATTGATTACTGTAGGCTGATGTCAAGTGATCCCAGAAGTCCTGTCTGTGTCTCCCTGATGATTGGATTATCAATGTCTACATGGGAGAGAGATACAGAGACAGAGACTGGCCCTTGACTGAAATAGTTATTCCCTGGTTTCAATTTTTGCTTTGTTTTGTTTTAGAGGCAGCTGAGCACATGGCCTTCACATGTATGTGCAGAGGTGTACACTCTTACACATACATGTACATACATGCATATATCACACACACAAAGAAAAAATGGGCAAAATTGTAATTAGTCATCCATAAATTCAACCCATAAACTTCTAACATCCTTATGAAAATATTTCAGCAAAACAAACACATTACCTCAATTATTGATTGAGAAACTAAAATATACTTAGCTATAAAATTCTGAATTTTAATTCAATAGAATTTCAATTATTTATTTAAGCAAACAATTGACAAATAAAATGAAATTTAAAAGATTTTAATAACTATGTTTATCACCTATAAAACTGAGACCCTATTCTGAAGGAAAAAATACAAATGTCTGCTAAGTTAGTAATTATATAAAAAAGTAGAAATAACCTAGGTATCAAAAGATAGGAGTGCTGTGGTAAAAAACAATCTATGCTGTCCTTTCTGGAATATTAATACAGAGTCATTTTTAAAGTTTACCAAGATTTCTAATGATGAGGAAAAATTCTTAGGTGAAAAAAAGTAGAGCATGTAAAATAATTGCAGGACTGGAGAAATGGCTCAGAGGTTCAGAGCACTAACTACTCTTATGGAGGACCGGGGTTCGATTCCCAGCATCCCCATGGCAACACACAACCACCTACAAATTCAGTCCCAAGGGATCTGATGCCCTCTCCAGCCTCTGTGGATATTGTAAGTACATAGTCTACAGATTATATATGTAGGCAAAAAGCCCATATATTTGAAATAAATGAATCTAAAAAATTTAAATAAAAGAACCACAACTTTTAAGAAAGAAAAAGTCATTGAAATATTCCCACAAGTCTCCTTCATCTCCACCCAGGAAAAAGACAAAGAGAATGTGCAGGAATCCCTCTGGGGGTTAGGACCATTCTGCTTGCATTTGCATTTCCTGATGGCTAGTGGTCCTGTGGGTCTCCTCATGGGCTTGTGGGTCACCTGTCAATCTGGAAGCATCTGTTCAGTCCTTTGCCCATTTTAGAAGTGGTTTGTCTTTTGGTGTTGAGTTCTGGAATTTTGAACATGATCTCCATGTTAAGCCCTTAAAGGGCAGAAGATTCACAAATGTTTTCTTTCATTTTGTGTCTTTCTTGATAGTCATTTATGATTCTTTCAGCGGCTATAAATCAATACATTACTAACCAGAACATTTGAGAAGTATTGAATAAATCCCCCAAAGTATGTAAATTCAGAAAAGAACACCCACAACTCTTCTTGAAGGTAACAGCTTTCTGAATTATAACACATGTATTTTCTATTACTTTTATATTTATATTACTTTACTTTGTATATTTGACTGACTCTGCATACATAGTTGCCCTTTCTTCCTTTCCTTTGATTTTAATTTAAATTGAAAACAAATTTTGATACAGCATCATCTCTCTATATGGCCCCAGATGGCTTAGAACTCTGTAGAGCAGACTCGTCTTGAACTCATGGACATAAGCTGTTTCTGGAGTGCTGCCAAAGGTGTGTGTAACCACACCCACCTCCCGCTTCCTCCTTGTCTTCATTTATTTGCTTATGTCTTTTTTTTTTCTTTCTGAAACAGCAGCTTTTCAAACCACTGATGGCCTCAAACTAAGGATGCAGCTAAGGACGCTCTTGAACTCCTAATCCTCCTTTCTCCATGCTCTTGTGAATACACTTTGTGTCCTGGTTTTTGACTTGTCCTTAACATATTACAATGATTTTCCAGTGACACAGAAGGCTCAGGAAGCAGTATTAATCTATGGTCCACTGTAACCTACATATGCATGACCTAAGAAGGCATAATAGCATATGTCCCAAGTGCTCTACCATTAAAATTAGCAAAGTGTGGTCTAGATTTCTCACCTTTTCCTCACAACATAGAACTCTCAAAGCAGAGACACTAGATTAAAGAAATATCTGCAATAATATTCCAGAAAGGTTCGGTCCTTGGTCACCTTGGCATCCACAAGCCACTGGTCAGCCACTGACATCATTACAATGACAAGATGTCATGCACAGAGGGAGAGAATTCCCAGAATGCATTCATTGGAATGACAGGAGAAGAGGGAGGGTGAGCAAACACCACAGGAGAGTTTACAGGAAGGAGCTGGGACACAGAGCATCCTGTGTGAATATGGAACACACAGGAAGGCAGAGGAGGCCAGGAGAGTGTGACAACCCATCAGCATGGCAAATCCCATTCTAATCCCTGACAGGACAGAAATACTTAGTGTGACACACACATGGATTGCCTGACCAGCAACTTAGGTCCTAAGACCCCGGGTGAACATGAATGTGAACCACTAAATGACATCTCGGTGTCAAGTCCCAGAGCTTGACATTCCGGAAATGCTGTCAGCAAAGTGTGAAAGGCTATTGCTAAACGTCTACTACTTACACCACTGGGAAGGGGCACGCAGTCTTCACGGAGGGAAGGAAAATCCTCCTTTGAACAATTTGTTTGCACAATGGAGTAGATAATTTGATAATTCATGCCAGCCACCACCTGAAATGATTTATGTGGAATGAGTACTTGAACCTCAGGTTGAACAATATTCACAGTGAGCAAAAGTTATAAATGTCTTGAAATGTTGAACTGGATATAGTAACTGTTCCAGAAATACAAACCATTATTTTTAGTAGACCATAGAATCACTAAGCAAATGTTGGGTATTGTGACAAACACATGTACAGACACCCACACATACACATACAACACACTCCCATGGCATTTCTAAGTAACTGCAAACATAAAAAAATATGCATATATATCATATGTGTATACATTATATATCATATACATGATATATCTGTATCTTCAAAGACCCCCACAATCTTTCTTTCCCAGGTTGCCAAGAATGCATGTATGTTAGTGGAGGAGTATCAGGTTAGTGAAGCAGTATGATTGTCTAGCTCGGAGCAATGTGGAATGGGAGTGACCTCTCCTGGCGAGCCCTCTGGGTGCAGGTCACCAGGTAGTGAGGTTCTCCTGCTTTGCTCTTCGCGGCCCCTTCCCACAATCTGTGTCCATGGTCACCATGTCCCTGTGCTGAGCGCTGTACAGGACCTCAGGTGGGCAAGGTCCACATCTCACACAGGAGCAAGTTGAACTAAAAATAGAGAGTGTTACTCTCTAACCTGAGGGATTCTTAAGAAACCTCAGAAAAGCCTTGATAAAGGAGCCAATACAAAGTTCTGATCACAAGCTAGGCCTGGTGATCAAAGCCTTTAATCCCAGCATCAGAGGCAGAAGTAGGAAGATCTCTGTGAGTTTGAGGCCAGCCTGGTTTACAGAGTGAGGTCCAAGGCAGCCAGGACTTGTAGAGACTCTGCCTCAAGCGAACAAGAGAAGCAAATAAATAAATGGTCAGATTAGTAGATATTCCACCCCACGCCACCAGGAAGAAGTGGGCAGTATAATTTAGGGTGTAACCAAAAGTTGTGTGCATCTTTTTACAAACAATTTAATGTATTTATGCCATTTTTAATTAATGATAAGAAGATAAAAATATAGATTTGGTAAAGCCTTGAAGCCATAATGCCATCCATTTTTCCATTTCTGGGAAGAAAGCACGTAATGCCAAGGGAACTGGAGTGTGAGAGTTTCCTTTCCTTTTCATGGGTCTCTCAACTTCCCTGGACCCTGACAAAGCCCCTTGTCATACGAGATATTCTCATGAAAACACAGGACACTCCAGCACATGCCAGCATGTGGCCAGGCAGGTTCTCCTGCCAGTGGTTCTTTTTTAAGTGACAAAATGCCAATCTAACAGATTTTCAACCATATTGAGATGCTACATCTTTTAAGGTCAGACTCCGTTTTTGAGTACCTGACCTAAGTTTGAACTCATGAAAACTAGCAGGCTGGTACCTAGCATTAGTTTCCAAGTTGCTCCCCCAAAAACACCTGAGCCTCACTCTAATCTCTAGGCTAATCCCAACCCGACCAACGTTTCCAGGATACACCCTCAACAAGACCAGTGTCTCCAGGTTACTCCCCAGGAAACCTGCACCCCCAGGTTACAAGCCCAACCCCTGTCTAACAACCACCAATGCAGAGGGGAACAGAACTTAAGTTTATGATGTGACTCCTAGCACCAGACAACTATGGTAAAGGACACAGTAGCTTTCCAATTAGATGCTTACCCACTTACCCCTGCTTGCTGATTACTATAAAGCCTTGCCCCATAGACATTCAGAGGTCACCCCACACACACACACCAAAACCATCCTGTGTGATGGTGGTGGATTGAGGGGAGGGGAGGGGAGGGGAGCTAGCTCGAATAGAATAAAGACCCTGCTGGGAGGTGTATCAGATCAGCTCCTCTGTTTTTTTTGGGGAACCACAAACATTTCCCTGTCACTACAATATCTCATGTCAAGAACAATTGAACAACAAACCTGTCTGTCAGCACTCTTTACTTCTCCGAGAGCAAAGAGGTGGGTGTGCTTCGTGTTGTTGTTGAAATGCTCCACAGCATGTTTCAGAACAGGCCTCAACTCTGGGCTATCCACCGAGATGGGGTGCATACACCCCAGACAGTGGTACTCGTTTGTCACTATGGGACCCTTACCTTGACAAAGAGCAGACAAAGACACAGCATTAATAACTGAAAACACATCTCATAGTCATGATCCTAAAGCACAAGGTCATTTAGAAAGATCCTGAACACCTGACTTTCCTGTATCTCCTTCCGGTATGAGTTAAAGCTAATGAGAGTTTAGGACTCCAGTGCAGTCAGAGGCAAAGGTGCAGAGTATTAGGAATGGCTATGCTATTGATTTCCATTTTCACAGGGTCTCTTATATCCAAGGTTGGTCTGGAACTGTCTATGCAGCTAAGGCTGGCCTCCAGTGCTCATCCTCCTTCCTCTGCTCTTCTCCAGAGGCTTCTATGCCTGCTGTGTGGACAGAGGGGATGGAACCCAGGTGTGCAGGCCTTCTAGCTTGTCACAACAGGGTTGAGGAAGGAAGTTGTGTGAGGAGAATTCTGAGTGCTTGTGAGAACACTCCAAGAATACAAGACAGGAGACTTGTGACTTCAGTTTCTTCAAAGCAGAGAATTATTCTTGGAATGAGGGTTTAGGCTCCTCCCAGATGTATTGGGTAGGAATGAGTTTACTTCAGAATATTCATTATTGTTTGCTGTTGTTCTTCAATTCAATCTTTAAACTCTCCTGTATTTGACCTTATGGAAAACATTATTTTGTCACATGCAGCTTATCCCTGTGATTGTATACAGTCTGAACTCATGGGAACCCAATTCAGCTGACCTTTCTTAACCCTCAGAGCATACATTATCTGAAGCTCTGAATAAAGTTGGTTATTTCATGAGACTGTAGCCTGCCTCGTTTATCAGGTATATTCTCCCAGGTCCCATTGCCTTAAGGGTCATGAATTTAGCTGAGCTACATCATTAGGCCCTTATTTTAATGTATTTTAATGATCACAACAATACGCCAACCATTTTATAAAAGGGAAGATATTATAGGCACATCATTGTTTCTCAAGGTTAATGAGAGCTCCCTGACACCTAACTCCATCTGATAATGTCAGTCAAATGCTTTGGCTCTTGGAGAAGAGCCTTCCCCTCCACCCAAACCAGGATGGTCTTTCTGTTTTATGTCGCACACTATTGTTAAATTTGTTAATCTTTACATTCAGTGTTTCACCATCTAAAGCAAGTCAGTGTGAGGTAGTGTGCTAGCCAGAAAGTATTCCTCTCTGTTTGCATCTGACTAGAACACAAGACAAGAGGCTTTCTTATCAGTCAGCCCAAGAGAAGCCTCTCCTTGAAGTCTATCTGCCCTTGCTATCCCCTGGCAGGCAATAGGTTATAGGCAGGTTATAGGGAGATTTTAAGTGTCCCATCTGTGAAAGAATGACTGTCAGGTAGAAAGGAAAGAGTGTAGACAGACCATTTCATGGGATGGGCAAGAGCTAGGAAAATACATGAGGCCAAAGGGGCTGAGGGATGATGGGTATGGAAAAGGTGAGAATGCTGAGAGAAAAGGAAGAAGGTGGCAAGAGGCATCGACAAGACATGTGGGGGTGACTCGCAGTGGGGGGGGCAGGGAGAAGGGGCTGATGGTGCTGAGAAGTCAGGATGGGAAAGGAACAGTAGTGTGTGACGTGACATCTATTCAGTTTGCTGTGTGGAAGGAGGAAACACTGAATGGTTTGCAATAAAATGATGTCAAACATTTTTATCAGTATTTATGCTAAATTGTCTCAGGATC
Organism: Rattus rattus; assembly: GCF_011064425.1. Taxonomy (NCBI): domain Eukaryota; kingdom Metazoa; phylum Chordata; class Mammalia; order Rodentia; family Muridae; genus Rattus; species Rattus rattus. Next base: position 7,689,420 of record NC_046157.1, read on the forward strand.
AAAGGCTTCCTTACCTCTTGGGAACACACTTTCTGGGTGCCTACTGTTCATGGATCTCTCCTTCTACCTCTGTTCTCTCTCTCTCTCTCTCTCTCTCTCTCTCTCTCTCCTCTCCCCTCCCTCTCTCTCCCTCTCCCTCTCCTCTCCCTTTCCTTCCTCCCTCAAGTCCTGCCTCCCTATCCAGCCCTCCCTCCCTCCCTCTTCCCCACTTTTCTTTTCAGACAAGGCCTCATATACCCCAGGATATCCTCCGGCTTGCTCTATAGTTGAGAATGAATGTAACATCCTCATTCTTCTTCTGCCTCAATCTCCCCAGTGTGGGCTTTATAGGTGTGCTGTACTTTGATGTGTTTGGATCTTAAATGTACCACAAAGTCCAATTTGTCAGGAGTCAGCATAGGACAAGCTAATAACTAGCAGGTGATCTTTCTGAGATAACCACCTCAGATTAAAATCTACAATGGAACTCCATTAGGCAAGGCTTAGGAGAAAATATTTTAATTAAGATTCCTGCTATTAGTATGCTTTTCCTGTTATTATTAAACATATATGACAATCACTAGGTACTACCCCACTTTTTTGAGCAGATCTGTTCAAATCTATGAGTATGTACTGTCTCATAGTGATGCTATATAAACAAATAGATGACTTCTCAAATCTTTATGATGATCCTATTAGAATTCCCAAAATTATATCAGTATTTATTCAGCTCTTTTATAGTAGGAGTGCTACTAAGTCCTTTTCTGATAGTCAAAACTGTAATGAGAACTCTGCCATTCTTCCATGTGTCACCAGTTAATTGCTTCAACTACTCAGAGCACATTCTGAGAAGTTGTAAAACCACTGACCAAAGGTCATAAAGGGGGACTATTATAGGTGTTTGGACAGAAGGTAAAATATCGACTGCATTTATCTATACAAAACTTCACTAATAACTTAGTTATGGTTTTAAACCTTCAGTGAACCTGTGGAGTTCTGACAGGTGATGAATGTTTAGCCAGATAATTACTCCTAATGGATATGCACATAAGCATTCTCGGTTGTAAACTTCTATTTCAATTTATGAATTGAATTTATGTGTGAACTTGTGATGAACTTTTTAACATGCAATCATGTATTCTGAAAGATGTAAAAGTGCTGAGGACAAAGAAAAGAGTCAGAACTGAGCTGAGGAGAATTTTATAAACAGAACACTTTTTAGACAGAACTGAACTCAAGAAGATCTTAGAAGTGAAGGCATAGCATTGGGAGAAAGACATTGAGAGTAAGAGCATTACTGTGACATCAGAGCAGGAGGAGAGAGCAAGATTAGAAGGAGAATGCAGAGTGGAACAACTTAGAAGCTATGAGGCAACTTTAAAGAATTATAAGACCAATGTGCAGAATGCAGAGGGAAAGAGGAAAATAGAAGAAGCTGCAGAGAGCAGAGGGAGCAGGCAGGCTTCTCCTAACCATGAGACACACAGGTCCTTAGTAACAGGACAGGCTTAGTCTTATTAAAGGAGCAAAGCTTTCTTCTTACAAACTTGGGTTTAATTCATTTATCAATAAAAGGGTAGAAGAGTTTTCTTTTCTATGCGATAAAGATTGAAGCTCATTTTTCATCCAGAATAAATGAGGTCTGTCTTCCCTCATACTTGGGCTTTTGCTCCTATACACATGTAAGTATGGATATGTGTAGGTAAGGATGTAATTGTGAGAATGCATGCAAGTGGGACCCAATTGATTTGAATAGAAATGTATTAATGTGCATTCGTGAATCTGTATATGAACTTATGTGAGTTTATGCATATTTACTTATGTAGAAGTTTTTCCTTCTGCAAGAGTGTGATTCTCTTTCCTGGTATCAATAGAAGTTTATTTCTCCAAACTTCCCCCCTACTATGACAAGCAAGAGGCATCTGGACAAAAGGGAAAAAGCTCTAACAATTAATCCTTTATTTAATCTCCTGCTGTTTTAAGATGAGGTGCTAAGTGCCAGAGACTGCAGTTTCTGGCCTCAGAGGAACACAAAAGGCAGGACAGCTACAGTAACAAAGTAGCCTAAACTTAGATAAGTAAATTTTTCTTATTATACATCAACACTAAATACCTCATAAGACAAAATCTTACCCTCTTCCCTCTCCACTGCCTGAAAAACAACTAACAAGAAAGAAGACCCTGGGGTGGGGGAGGAGGGAGCACTGGTACCAGGCACCAATTGAGGTAATTTTGTTGTGGTAGCCAAAAGCTCACTTAACACAATAGGTGTGATCTAGTCGGTAGACTAAGCCTTGGGCTCTGCTGATGATATTCAACCCCTCACATTACAAGGTGCTCAACACAGTTCTCCTCAGGACTGTGTGGTGTATGGCCTCTCTACTGCAGTCAGGAAAACTTTATAAATGGCTTCCCCTTCTCTTCTCTCAGAAGATATTGAATCAAAGCACTGTAGAATTTGATGGGAAGGATGGGAGACTTACTGATCAAAAGAGGTGCAAGCCACATAAGCTGTGGAGATGATCAGGGCAGAATTGTCCCCCACCAGCCAGCTCTCATGCAAGGCAGAATGGAGTAGAAGAGAGTGGTTTCAAGGGAGGGAAGAGTAAGAAGGGTAACATTTTTCCTGGGTAAGTGAGTGCCTTCCATGCTGCATATTTTTATACAGAAGGGTTTAAAATAGGAATAGAACTTTTCACTGCTGATGGGGACTGATGAGCTCCTCTCTGCCTTGGGCTGATATTTTTAAATGCAACTTCTTGCAAGTACTGAAGTTTGGTGCCTTTGCGGCCAATGCATGGAAAACATGCCTCTATGGTGTCTCTCTCTCTCTTCTCCCTCTCTCTCTCTCTCTCTCTCTCTCTCTCTCTCTCTCTCTCTCTCTCTCTACCTTGCAGAGGCCAGCTCCAGGAAAGTTTTCATGACTGGCATCAACCATACACACCCATCGCTCTATAAAGCCTTTGCACCTTTACAACATTGTAGAAAATGATAATAATGGCTGTATCTCGCTTTTTCTTTTTATTCTTAAAGGAGGATTTTTTACTTTTTACAACTAATGACCTATTCTTCCCACTCTCCTACAGACTGTCTGGATAACTTAGGTAAGTTACTTCACAATTCCAGCCTCAGTTTCCTCATTTGACAATGAGAGTGTATACCACACTGACTGACTTGTAATGGTGGGAGGAGTGAATTTATGTAAAGTCTCCAGATCTTAAATGCTCAGTGAGTGTCTGTTAGCATTCTGTCTAAGCTCCACACCCACAGTTACCTGGCAGCAGCTAGGTATGCCTAACACTATAAAAGGGACTGCTTGCCCCCTCCTCACTCTCTTGCTCTCTTGATCTTACCCTTTTCCCTCTTTTGCCCCTTCTTGCCCCATTCCCTTCTCCTCCCTCTCTCTCTCTCTCTCTCCATGTGCTCATACTCGACTCTACTCTTCTATTTCTCTACTCTTTCTCCTCCTCCTCCTCCTCTCAATCTTCCTCCTCCTCTTCCTCTCTCTCTCTCTCTCTCTCTCTCTCTCTCTCTCTCTCTCTCTCTTTCTCTCTCTCTGTCCCTAACCATCTTAACTCTCCTCCCCATGCCCTAAATAAACTCTATTCTATACTATACCATTATGTGACTGGTCCAACAGGGGGGAGGGATGCTTCAGCATTGGCACACAGGGGCACCCCCCTTCCCTCACACCTCCATAGAACATAATGGCACCTCTCTTTATCTTTATATAAACACATGAGTGTCAGCTATCAATGTCCCGAGTCTGGGGTAAGATGCCCAGACATTGCATTTTTAGATTTATCATCTCATTTCCCGGCACCCCATCCTCTCAAGGGTGCAGTTCTCTTATGTCCCTTCTGAGACGTGGAAAAGGAAAAGGAAGAGGATAAAAATTTGGAATGAAGCTGGATGTGATGGTGAACAACTTTAGTCCCAACACTGAGGAAGAAGAAGTAGGTGAATCTCTGTGAGGTCCAGGCCATCCCAGTGTAGAAAGCCAACTCTAGGACAGTCAAAATTGCTACACAAAGAAACTGTGCATTGAAAAATAAAACACAACCAAAACCAAAGCAAACTAACAGAAAACAAAACAAAGAAACAAAAAAAGAAGTGCTGAGGTTTCTTCTTTTGCTATCTGTTGTGATGCTGAGTGTGGACCTTTAAGACCTGGCTGTCCCAAAGCACATATACCTTGGTCCAAGTTATTTTTGATTGGTAAATAAAGATTCCAACAACTAATAGCTTCATAGAAGAAGAATAGGTGGGGTTTAGGTTTCCCAGACTGGGGGTCAGACAGCGACCACTAAGGGAAAAAAAGGTGCAGAAGGAGAAGGAGAAGCTACCATGGGGTGGGTGAACCATAGAAACATATCCCTGTGGGTTGGCCAGTTGCAGTTAACAGCAGCCAGGTGAAATATAGTAAGTAATTATTGGCCTTATTTATAGGAAAGAGATTCTAACAGCATAGGGGTGAGGCAGCTGCCCAGAATTTGTACTGTTTCAGGTTTGTTGTAAATATGAAGGCTGAGTGTGACTTTTATCCAGGAACTAAATGACCTAAGGCAAAGTAGAAACCCTGGAATGAGATTAAATAATTTTGACAACAAAGAAGGAATGATTCCAGACCAGGGCACGCCTCAAAGCCCACACTCGGCTCCATGTAGGATGCTGTGAAGGATTGGAGGCAGGTTCATGGTGCCTCATTCAGTGAACCCCAAGTACCCACCTCCACCTACCCCTGCTGACACAGCACAGGGAGTTCGGATAGGTCTCAGGGGATGATTGACACAAGCCTGAGCCAATCCAAGAACTTGCTGCAGTGCTACTCTACCCAACATCTACCACAATTCCAACACTGCAGATGGCATTGCCACCTTCTGGGAGAGTGAAGCAGTCTGGTCTGGGCTGTGTTCTTGGTACACAGGAATAATTAACATCAACAAACCCCAGGCTCTGACACACTGCCACCAACAGGCCAGGTCCCCAGATATATCACCCACCCGGAGTAATATTGCAGATCTGGGTGGCTATGGAGAATTTATTATTTCTTCTCTTCTCCAAAGTTGCTGTGCATTCACCAGTAGCCTAAAAGAAAAAAAAGAAAAAAAAAGAGGGCATTTGATCTGCTCTTTCTTTCTCCTGGAGACACCTAGCTAGTGCTGGTAATAAAGGTGGATTTTTAAACAGAGAAAGGACTAAGGTTTTTCTCTAATAGAGATTTGGTTTTGTTTTCTTTTGATTTACTTGTTATTATGCATGTGAGTGTCTATGCACCTCATGTGTGCCTGGTGCCTGCAGAACCCAGAGGATAGCAGCAGAAGCAATGGGACTAGAGTTACAGATGGTTCCAAGTGTCCATCTGGGTGCTAGAAACCCAAGCCAGGAATTCTCAAGAGCAGCAAGCGCTCTTAACCACTCAGCAATCTTTCCAGTCCATTAAGAAACTTGTGAGGCTTGAAAATGAATATTTATGTGACCTTGTGATTATTTCCACTGGCCACTGATCTTCACGGGACTGAGGAGAGGCAGAGTAAGGCCTAAAACTTGAGCCATGATGTAGCGATCTGTGGCTGCTTGTTTGCCACCAAGATGGATGCCATGCCTCAGGACCAACAGGATGAGCTTCCTCTTTGATTCCCCCCTCAGTTTGTTTTTACCTGCTCTTTACATAAATTCAGTTGAACCTCTTAGAACATCCCACTTCCACACCGCTGGCTGCTAGTTGTTCCTGCTGCCCTGGTGCTCCCCACTGCCTCAGTTTACCCACCTTGTGGAAACAGCACCACATGTACTTAAAAGGTTGCTGTGGAGAATCGGTGTGCCCACACACAGAAAGCGCCTAACAGAGCAGCACACAGTCGGTGCTTACACTTGTCTGCCCACTCTTAGTGATGAATAACATTTGTTGAATAGTTTTGACTTGACCTTCACTTTAGCCCCCTGTCCTGAGTATCAGAGGCTATTGTGTGAAGCTAGAGCTCACTGTGATGTCTCCTGGTAGCTCGGAGAGACTGACTGCAGGGCATAGCGCTGCCACACAACCTCACAGAGCCAGAGCCAGAGCCAGAGCCAGAATGGCAATCCTGGTCTCCTAATCTGGAACCCAGTGCATGTTACAATTGTGAATGAGCACAGTGCTTAAACAAACACATGGACGATGCTGACATCTTGGTTAAGAGGGGAATGCTAGCCTGTGAGAAGACAGGCTTGCTTCTCAGGCAGATAATCCCCTCTCACAGTGCAAGGCAAGCATCAGGTGGACCCAGTGTTTCTTTAAGATGCTTTGGTTAACAGCTGCTTTGTATAATGTCTCTAGTGTCAGCCTCCTACAGCCAGTGAGATCAAGAATGTCTCATTTTAATAGGATAAAGCACCTACTGAGGGAGGATGAGCAGCAGAGTCAAGACTAGTACTGGGGCTCAATAGAGCTGAAACTGCCATACTCTTCCTAAACTAGACCTCGAACTCAGCCCAAATGTCTTCCTGTTGTCTCCCTGGGGTCCAATGCACAAGCTTTGGTTGTTTGCATGGACCACCTTCTACTGAGTGGACACACACATGTTTAACAATTGGCATATTCCCGGCTTTCCTTTCTTCTCAAGAACACAGATATAACATGTACATCCTGTATTAATAGGCTCTATAATATATATCATTTCCTTGTAATTAATAGTAATCCATATCTAATGGTGTGCAAGCAGTTGTGTGTATATACCGAAGAGAATAATAATTATATCTTGCCACTTGCAACATGGAAGGAACTGGACACCAGCTGGTTAATGAGAGCATCTAGAGACAGGACCTCAAAGTATGACAGGGGGTGATGTCCCTTATGCTAGGAGCAGGACAGGAGTCACCAGCAGTTGGAGGCTGGCATAGGACAGGGGTGGCCAAGGATTACTGAGTGACAGACTGGAGTGGACAAAGATGACAATGCTATATTTTTAACTGAGAATGGCTAAAAGGACTTTAAATTTTGTCACCATGAACAGCTGATGACTGAGGTGACAGGTGACCCTGCTTTAAACAAGTACCTGGGAACCAAGTCATCAGGTGTACCCCATGCTAGACACAAGTTTCATACTTGGTCTATCAGTTTTCCTGTCTCATTTATATTTTACAAATATAAATGAGGGTTGTGTGGGTCAGGCTGGGGCTTTTGTATAAAGAGCACACTCACGGCTTCCTCAGCGTCCTTGAAGTCGCAGTCCTGCCAGGCGAAGCCACTCTGAACAGAGCAGTTGCCCTCCTTGATTTGATACTTGAAGGAATAAAATGTTTTAGAGCCATCCTGGGGAAAGCAAAGGTGACACTTGGAGTCACTCAGCAGCAAGTTTGTGGACCCTGACATATTACAAATACCAGTCCTAATCAGACTCAAGGAGAGCTACGTTCATTAAAATATAAGTGCTTACAGTTGTGTAAATGCCCCTTGGAAGGATATGCTTACTATGCCTGCATTCTTAGTGATCTCATAGCAGTATCCGCAGTTTTGTCCCTGCCCTCTCTTATGTAAACCCTGGCTCTCATGGACATTTATCAGTTCATCCTGTCTGGTTGAAGCCTGTAAGCCCAGTAGTGCACTTGGTGGAATGAGACAGGGGTACTGTGAGTTCAAGGCCAGGGCAGCTACATGAACACTGGGCAACCAAACTCCCATGGGCCCCCATCTGTCAGTCAATGAAGACACTGGGAGGCTGTGGCCCTGAGTGGAGGGACAGACTGCAGGCTGTGCTGCAGTGACAAGCAAAGGGCTTCATTCCCCTTCTGAATCGGACATGTCTGTGTCCCATAGGGCTTTCTTTTCATCCTCATGTCTCAAAGGTTGAATTTTTTCCCTGGAAAATAGCATGACCAATGCAAAGAAAATCTTTTAATTGAAATTTATTTATTGAAAACATTTAAAATTTTAATTCTATTTAAGTTTTATTTTAAGCATAGGAGTGTATGTGTGAATGTGTGTATGTATACTACAAGTGTACCTGGTGCCCAGGATGTTCAGAAGAATCACCAACGTCCCTGGAACTAGAGTTATACATGGTTGTGAGCTACAGTGAATGCTAGGAAGTAACTGTGGGTACTCTCCAAGAGTAGCCAGTACCCTGAACCGTGGAGCCATCTCTATAATGTATAAACTATATTTTAAAATTCTTGAAGATTGTTTTTCTCTAGTTTATGCATCCTGCTTTCATTTGTTTCCTACCTGAGAGAACTAACAAAGCAGGAAGAAAATAGTAAAAAACATGCCAAAGAGTGCTCCAGATGGAACTTAGAGGTAAAGTCCTGGCCTATCATACACAATCCTGACTTTGTTCTCCAGGATGATCAAAAGTTTAAGTTCATCTTCAGCTACACAGATATTTGTGCTTAGCCTAAGGCTATATGACACCCTAGAATAACCTCCCCCCCCCAAAAAAAAAACCTGAAGAACAAATGGAAACATTACCATTAACATCAAAGAGTCATCCACACACATTCTGTGCTAGATTCTTGGTCCAAGCAATAATGCCAACTCTCTTCTCATTCCCTGTATCCATCCCCATGTAGAACTCTCACTTAAGGCTGGGAGATGGCTGAGTTCACAGATTCTCCTGCTGCAAGCTGACTGATTGCTGGAGTCCCACCACGCCTGTCTCTTTCAAACAGCTCCATCTGCTGTGGTTTCTTTCCTCCTGGGATACTGCTTTCATGATCACCCAGGAAGCCTAAGGACCAGCCATTCCAGCCCTCTACCCCTGTGCCTGAGAGCACCAATTACAAGTAGTTTCACAGAAAAACTGTCACTCACCTTCTTAGTGCCCTCAGTAACTCGGTACAACACAAACTGGTTGCCGCTTTCTAACCCAGCATTATATTTCTTCAGAGCAGTATCCACAGCCTGAAATACAGTCTCATCATTGCAGTCCATTTCCTGGGCATCTTCTTCCCGCGCTAAACTTGGCAGAAGCCTGGAGCAGAGGAGCAGGATAGTAATTAGCTTCATGATTAAAGGTTCCCTCTGGAATTGAGGAATTGTTTTGCCAAGAATGGGAAACCAACTCAGAAGCTGCTTTTAGCAGCCTCCAGTCTCTGACTTCTCCTGCCTATGCTCTCCCTGCCTTGGTTCTTGTTTGGATTCCTGCAGTCACCCCTTGTTTGCCCTCTTCCCAGAGAACAAACAGGACTCTGCTCCATGTCCAAGCAGGTACCCAGCTGGGGCATTGCAACAAGGGGTTGTTGACCTGCTTGTTTGCCTTTGGAAAGAATGTGGGAGTACACAGCCCATTTCTAAAACATTGCCCAACTCTCCCCAGGGAATTGCAGCAGAAACCAGTAAATGCTAAACCAACAACCATTTCCAGTATCATCTTACTACTCCTGGCCCAGTTACAAAGGTCTCTTCATACATGAACAATGAGGACAATGAGAACAATGAGCACCTCTTCCCACACATCACTGCTCATGGCATGTCAGGGAGTACAGACACAGACACAGACACAGACACAGACACAGGGTTTTGTCAGTTCTGGTACATTCCTGAAATGCACAAGTGCAGGAACATCAGCCAAGGGCTGGGAGCTCCACCCAGGACACTGGCACATCTGACAAACCATGGGCATCCTGTCTGGCCTCAGGCCATGCCAGCCTCTCTGCTCAGTTCTATTAGCCCATGAGAAGAAGGGGAGGGGCCAGCAGATTCTCACCTGAATGAAGTGCTTGCCTCACCAGCCTCAGGCTGACAACCAGAGTTTGAAGCTGGGAGTTCACAGGAAACTTCTGGATGGTGACACACATTTGTCATCCTGGCATTCATATTTTTAACCTGGAGGGGAAGGCCACAGAATCACCAGGAAGATGAGGTGCCCTCGAGTATGAAAGTGCAAAAAACAAGGGGACCTGTCACACCAACGTGTCTGGAAAGGCACCCACTCCTGTGAGCTCTCTGACATGCACATGTGGGCCATGTCTTTTCTGTGTGAGCACACAGACATTCTCATGCTTTCTCTGTCTCTCACAAGCACACACTAAAAATAATAATGAAGAATAAAAGAAAGGAAAGGAAAGACAGAGGGAGGGAGGGAATGAAGGAAAGAAGAAATAAAAGAAAGGAGAAATAAAAGAACCAAATCTCAAAAGTTGAATTCTGACCAAAATCTCATGGGGAAGAGAGCTGAACACCCAGAAGTGCAGACATCCTGAGACCATCTGTGAGACAGACTGCCACCTCTACCCACCTCTGCCCACATCCTTGGTTCAGGGGAAACTGCACAGTGCCTCTAGACACAGGAGTACAGGAACAGTCAGCCAATGGTACTTGTGGTTCTGGTCTGGGCCCAGGACTGAACTGAACTGGCCAAACAGTTCCCTGCACCCAAATCCCATGGGGGAGAAAGCTGGACCCTCAGAAGTGTGGACACTCTTGAGAAGCCAGAGAAGACTACCCACTGCCCACATTCTAGACCCAAGAGGGAATTGCTTAGTGCACACTATGCCCCTTGGGTGCAAAAGACCTAGGAGCAATCACAGGCAGGACCTTTCTGATTCCTGCCCACACCTAGAGCTGAAAGACAGTCACCAGGAGCACATACCCACTTGAAATCAGAGCACCTGTTCTCAGAAAAGGCCGAAAGAAAACAAGAAAACAGTTCTACAGGAGTGCTGACACAGAGGCCTACAGGAGGGTCAAATCACTCTCAGAAACAGCAAGACAAGCAAACACCAGGGACAACCCAATGGCTAGAGACAAGCACAGGAACCTAAGAAACAGAAACCAAGATTACTTGGCATCATCAGAGCCCACTTCTCCCACCAAAGAAAATACTGGCTATCAAAACACACAGGAAAAGCAATATTTAGATTTAAAATCACATTTTATGATAATGATGGAGGACTTTAAGAAGGACATAAAGAAGTCCCTTAAAGAAATGCAGGAAAACACAAGTAAACAAGTAGAAGCCCTTAGAGAGGAAACACAAAAATCCCTGAAAGAATTACAGGAAAGTACAAACAAACAGGTGAAGGAATTGAACAAAACCAGTCAGGATTTAAAAATGAAAATAGAAATAATAAAGAAAGCACAAAGGGAGACAACCCTGGATATAGAAAACCTAAGGAAGAGACAAGGAGTCGTAGATACAAGCATTACCAACAGAATACAAGAAATAGAAGAGAGAATCTCTTAGATACCATAGAAAACACTGACACAACTGTCAAAGATAATGTAAAACGCAAAAGGCTCCTAGCCCAAAACATCCAGGAAATCCAGGATGCAATAAGGATATCAAACCTAAGGATAACAGGTATAGAAGAAAGTGAAGACTCCCAACTTAAAGGGCCAGTAAATATATTCAACAAAATCATAGAAAAAAACTTCCCTAACCTAAAGAAAGAGATGCCCATAAACATTCAAGAAGCCTACAGAACTCCAAATAGACTGGACCAGAAGAGAAATTCCTCCCATTACATAATAGTCAAAACACCAAATGCACAAAACAAAGAAAGAATATTAAAAGCAGTAGGGGAAAAAGGTCAAGTAACATATAAAAGCAGACCTATCAGAATTACACCAGACTTCTCACCAGAGACTATGAAAACCAGAAGATCCTGGACAGATGTCATACAGACCCTAAGAGAACACAAATGCCAGGCCAGGTTACTGTATCCAGCAAAACTCTCAATTAACATAGATGGAGAAACCAAGTTATTCCGATGACAAAACCAAATTTACACAATATCTTTCTACAAATCCAGCCCTACAAAGGATAATAGATGGAAAACTCCAACACAAGGAGAAAAACTGCACCTTATAGAAAGCAAGACTATAATTTCCTTGCAATGAAACCAAAAGGGAGACAAACAAACATAATTCCACCTCTAACAATGAAAATAACAGGAAGTGACAATCACTATTCCTTAATATCTCTCAACATCAATGGACTCAATTCCCCAATAAAACAACAAAAACCAACAGATTGGATATGTAAAGAGGACTCAGCATTTTGCTGCATGCAGGAAACACCTCAGAGACAAAGACAGACAAGGAAGTGTGCCTTCCTTTCCTCCCTCTCCCTTGCTTATCACTGTGTCTTTCTTGTTCTATTTTGTTTCAGATGGCGTTCATTGATTGCCTAGACTGGTGTCAAATTTAAAATCCACTAGGCACACTTAATGCAAAACTGAGACACAGTCTAAATGTATCCAGGGAGGAATGAGATTGGGTGTGAGACACAGGCTGCCATAATCAGACATAAGGAAGCTTACTCAGTCACGTGCTTTGACCCTTAGTAACCCGGACAGCTCAGATGATCACTCAGATTCTCCTTCTCCAATTCTGCGTTGTTTGCCTCCTGGCTCTCCTGGGTGTGATTCTACACTAGAAATGCCACAGTGATCCAAGTCTTTCCTGACACTGTGCTTCCTAACTTCCTCCTTTCCCAGTTGCCAGCTCCTCCATTTCCTTCTCTTTCCCCTTCCTCCCACCTGGAAACCTAGCTAGGGCTCTGTAATAATACACAGACATCTACACATCTGATAGCCTGGAACTATTGCTATGCGTCACAGACACTGGTAATAATACACATAAACCCACAGACTGAAAGCCACATTTGAAACAGGTATCCGTGGTGGTGGTTTTCCTTAACTGTACCACAGCTGCCGCTAGGCCAGCATTAGTCAATGGTCCTCCCAGTTCCCTGTAGACTTTCATCCAAATTTCTAAACCTTTATGTTTGTATGGTGTTATAGCAGTCCTACATTCTTTTGTACATTGCTCATACACTAGCTGTTTAATGAGAGGCATAGCTGTATCAGGGTCTCCGAGGGTTCCCCATAGGTTCTGACAGATTCTGCCAATTGCTTTATAGTCTTAAAATCAATGGGTTCATGATACCGATGCCCGTTAGCATCCAGAAATACTGGAAAACTTAATCCCATCTCTTTCCACACCTCTGGGCAAAAGGAAGTACCTTTTGCAGGCTTCACCATGCTTTTATGTTGAGGGTTATATGGAGGTGTATTATATGCCATGCTGATCACAGAACATGTGAGCGGGCCATGACCCAAGCATAACCAGAGAGTTTGACACAACACTTGAGACGATTGCAAAGCAACATGTCTTCACACAAAGGCAATGATGAGTCTCCAAAAGAATCCTGCATTTACAGGGCCAGCAGCCTTTAAACCTTCCTCTTGAGAATATCCGAGCACTACAGTCCCAGCTCCTTCCTGGACACGGTTAACCATCAGCCTGGAACAGACCACCAGAAGCAAGAGATCCGTAATGCAATTTATATTCATAAATTTTATTTTGGTTCTGACAGTTTTAACTGCTGTCTAGACTGAGACTCTTCATCTGGAAGCAACATCACCATCGCTTTGCTCCTGGTCCAGAAGACATTTAAGGTTTCAGTCTTCGTGGACTTGCAGACTAGACTTCCTGGTGGGTTTTGGAAAGTCCCCGGGTGCAATTTCACAGCTGGGCACCAGGTGGCAGATGATTTCTTCTGCTAATCATTAACACTTGAGTCTACAGAGCAGGCCCCACAAGGCCTGGCAGAGTTGAACAGTTTTAAGCTATTTAAGAAATTGCCCTACAGCCAGATCTTGTGGGGGCATTTCCTCAGTTGACGCTCCCTCCTGTCTCATGACTAGCTTGTGTTGCATTGACAGAAAACTATCGAGCACAGCATGAAATGCATTCACCAAGAGGAGAGAGCAGGTTCTCAGAGTAGCCACAGTCCACAAAGAAGCCACTCATGACTCTGGGCATGGGTGGTGTGGAGTAGGGACCAGGAAGCACTTCCCTACAAAGGATGAGGGGCAGCCTCAGGCAGGAGCAGCCCCAGCCAGGAGCAGCCTCCCAGAAACTCACCCAACTCTAATGTTACTCTCCATTAGGCCTCAGGCACAAAGACTCCTCATGTGCACCTGAATGAAACTAAAAACGTAAGTGAAATCACGTTTTAAACATGGGAATACCTGTTAGTGAAGGGCCCTTGGTTTCCCCCGGAAGCCGGATTTCAAAGGCTGACGATGTCCACCGTGGTTCTGCACTCGTGAAGGCAGTCACAGGCCGTGACATCATCAAAACAATGCTTGTGCTACCAGAGTTTCTTACTGAAGTGTTCAGCCGTGCATTGTTAATACTGGGCAAAGGTTACACGTTATGACATAATGAAATAGTTATGAATTTATAAGATTTAAAACTAAAGATGCACCTAAAAGATACCATTGTCTCACACAGTGGCTCTAGCTACTCTGGAACTTCAACACCAGGGTGGTCTTGAACTCTAAGAGACCCACTTGACTCTGGTCTGGCTGTCTGGATTGAAGAAATGTACCACTAGCCCTGGACTTCATTGTGTTTGTATATAGTAACAAAAGAGATTACAGGCTGCCCTTACAGCATGGTTCCATTGTGGGAAACACACTGTTGGAAATGATATTTCTTAAAAGCTATAAGCAGCCTGCTGTGGTGACACATGCCTTTAATCCCAGCAGGCAGATCTCTGAGTTCAAGGCCAGCATGGTCTACAGAGAGAGTTCCAGGACAGCCAGGGTAACACAGAGAAATCCTGTTTGGAATAAACAAACAAACAAATAAATATTTAAAAACAGTTAAAAGGGATGGAAAGATGGCTCAGAGGTTAAGAGCACTGGCTGCTTTTCCATAGGTCCTGAGTTCAATTCCCAGCAACCACACGATGGCTCAAGACCATCTATAATGTGATATAGTGCCCTCTTCTGGCCTGCAGGCAGAATGCTTGCTGTATACATAATAATTAAATAGATCTTCAGGGGCTGGAGAACTCTTCCAGAGGTCCTGAGTTCAATTCCTAGCAAGTACTGGAAGTTATTTACCTTGATTTTTCAGGAGAGGAAGCTGAAGCTGGGTCAGCTAAGTAACTTACCTGATAGTTGGAAGGGTCCCTTAAAAATAAAAACTAAAATAAAATGAACTTATGAACAGATACAGACATCATTATTAGGAGTGTGGCCTTGTTGGAGGAGGTGTGGTCTTTTTGGAGGAAGTGCATCACTGTGGGGATGGGCTTTGAAACTCCACCTGGTGTGGAAGAGTCATCCTGCCCCTGGCTTCCCTTGGGTGAAGATGTAGAATTTGAGGCTCCTCCAGTGCCATGCCTGCCTGGAAGCTACCAGGCTCCTGCCTTGATGATACTGGGCGGAACCTCTGTAAGTCAGCCCCAATTAAATGTAGTCCTTTATAAGAGTCATCTTGGTCATGGTGTCTGTTCACAGCAATGGGAACCCTAACTAAGACAATATCTATTGTGTTGTCGGCTTTCTGTTACTGCAACAAATTACCTGTGTCATGATGTGCACCCTAAAGGTGCACTTGTCATGAGGAGCACCACCCTGTATGGTCGTGAGGAGCACCACTGTGCACAGGCCATGAAGAACACCACTGTATATGTATCATGAGGAGCACCCTGTGTACTTGTCATGAGGAGCACCATTGCGCATCTGTCATGAGGAGCACCACTGTGCACCTGTCATGAGGAGCACCAACGTACACCTGTCATAAGGAGCACCCTGTGTACCTGTCATGAGGAGCACCACTGTGCACCTGTCATGAGGACCACTGCACACCTGTCATGAGGAGCACCACTGCACACCTGTCATGAGGAGTACCACTGCACACCTGTCATGAGAAGCACCACTGCACACCTGTCATGAGGAGCACCACTGCACACCTGTCATGCACCTTGGACCTGTCATGAGGACCTTGTGCACCTGTCATGAGGAGCCCCTTGTGCACCTGTCATGAGGAGCACCACTGCACACCTGTCATGAGGAGCACCACTGTGTACCTGTCATGAGGAGCACCACTGTGTACCTGTCATGAGGAGCAAGTTGTGCACCTGTCATAAGGAGCACCACTGGCACTGCCTGTTTTAATGGAGCCATGGACTCCCAGCTGTCCATTGGAGAGTCATTGCTTTATGTTCACAATCACTTTCCTCAAAGTTAAACATTTCTCTATAGTTTACATCAAAAATGGGAAATTTTAACCTGGCATGGCAGTGCACGTCTGTAACCATGTCAGTCAGGAAACTGAAGCAGGGGGATGAGAAGTTCTAGGTCAACTACTACACACAGAATTCAAGCCTAGTTTGCGACACATAAGACCCTGTGTCAGGGAGTAAAACTCAAAGCAGTTCCAGCACATGGGTGAGAATGGCAAACCCACTTTCCTAAATGTGAGGTCAAGGAGGACACAGGGGAGCAGTGACTGTTGCATGGACCACCTTCCCTTGTCCCTGTTGTTTACCTTGCACTCTGCATGAATGAGGAAGCAGGGGTTGTGTGTGACAAGGGCCAGGCAAGTCTACTGTCTGGGTGTACCTACTGACTTTGGATCTGATTTTCTTCAGGAAATGATTTGGTAGAACTGCCTTGCAAGAATTGTCATGGCTGCCCAGGGACATACCTGTAGACAGCCCAGAGCTGAAGGAGGCACTTGGTCACTCCATTGCACAGCTTAATGCAGAGAATAACCATCCTTTCTATTTCAAGATTGACACCGTGAGAAAGGCAATGTCACAGGTCTGTAAATAGAAAAGGGAGTTGGAGCCTCTGTACGGATTGATTGGCACTATGTTCCCTATGTTGGCTCTGGTTGGAGAAACAGTACTTGGCAACAGGATTTGGTGGATTAAATCCCAATTCACAACTCTGCAGTGTGCTTGAGTGTCTTGGACAAGTATCTTTAAAAGGCTCTGTTTTTGCTGGGCAGTGGTGGCCTGCAACTTGAATGCCAGCACTTGGAAGACAGGGGCAGGCGCATCTCTGAGTCCAAGGCCAACCTGGCCTACGGAGTGAGTTCCAGGATAGACAGGGCTACACAGAGAAACCTTGTCTCAAAAAACAAAGACATTAAAAAAAAAAGCTGTGTTTTCTACCTGAAAATAATTGAGGCAAAAGTCAGGTAATGAATAACAGCACATCCAAACTCCAAAATGGTGTACAAAAACCACTGTGGTACAGAAACCACTGTGTAATTAGCAAAATTCAAGCAATGAAAAGCATAGTTTTCATTCTCCAAAATAATAGTCTCCTCGCTCACAGGACACGCATCTTAACATGCATACACCCACGCGCACACGCGCACGCACGCACGCACGTACAGCCTTTACTCTCGGTGCCATGTTCTTTCTCCCGCTGCTACCTCTGTCCTGGACATCCTCATTTCTTATAACTCTATCCCTAGGGACTTGACTCTCCTTTCACCCTGTCAATAAAGGCTATTTCCCTTCTCCTGTGGCCAGAGGATCAGGTCTACATCACCTCTATCCTTGGTGACTATGTGGTTATTAAAATCTCATCCTTTAACACTCCTCCATTGTTGGTGGGATTGCAGACTGGTACAACCATTCTGGAAATCAGTCTGGAGGTTCCTCAGAAAATTGGACATTGAAATGCCTGAGGATCCAGCTATACCTCTCTTGGGCATATACCCAAAAGATGCCCCAACATATAAAAAAGACACGTGCTCCACTATGTTCATCGCAGCCTTATTTATAATAGCCAGAAGCTGGAAAGAACCCAGATGCCCTTCAACAGAGGAATGGATACAGAAAATGTGGTACATCTACACAATGGAATATTACTCAGCTATCAAAAACAATGACTATGAAATTCATAGGCAAATGATTGGAACTGGAAAATATCATCCTGGTGAGGTAACCCAATCACAGAAAAACACACATGGTATGCACTCATTGATAAGTGGCTATTAGCCCAAATGCTTGAATTACCCTAGATGCCTAGAACAAATGAAACTCAAGGCGGATGATCAAAATGTGAATGCTTCACTCCTTCTTTAAAGGGGAACAAGAATACCCTTGGCAGGGAATAGAGAGGCAAAAGATTAAAACAGACACAGAAGGAACACCCATTCAGAGCCTGCCCCACATGTGGCCCATACATATACAGCCATCCAATTAGACAAGATGGATGAAGCAAAGTGCTGGCCGACAGGAGCCGGATGTAGATCGCTCCTGAGAGACACAGCCAGAATACAGCAAACACAGAGGCGAATGCCAGCAGCAAACCACTTAACTGAGAATAGGACCCCGGTTGAAGGAATCAGAGAAAGAACTGGAAGAGCTTGAAGGGCTCGAGACCCCATATGTACAACAATGCCAAGCAACCAGAGCTTCCAGGGACTAAGCCACTACCTAAAAGACTATACATGGACTGACCCTGGACTCTGACCTCATAGGTAGCAATGAATATCCTAGTAAGAGCACCAGTGGAAGGGAAGCCCTGGGTCCTATAAGACTGAACCCCAGTGAACTAGATTGTTGGGGAGGAACACCCATAAAGAAGGGGACGGGTGAGGGGGATGTTTGCCCGGAAACTGGGAAAGGGAATAACACTCGTAATGTATATAAGAAATACTCAAGTTAATAAAAAAAAAAAATCTCATCCTTTGTGGCACCATCTCTAATATTTTTTTTAAGATTTATTTATTTGTTATACATGAGTACACACCACAAGAGGGCATCAAATCTCACTACAGATGGTTGTGAGCCACTATGTGGTTGCTGGGATTTGAACTCAGGACCTCTGGAAGGGCAGTCAGTGCTCTTAACCACTGAGCCATCTCGCCAGCACAACCGCACCATCTCTAAAACGAGTACCTGGATAAGAAAAGCCAAAATCTCCAACAACTCCTGCATTTATTTATTTATTTATTTATTTATTTATTTATTTATTAAGATTTATTTATTTATTTATTATATATGAGTACATTGTAGCTGTTTTCAGACACATCAGAAGAGGGCATCAGATCTCATTACAGATGGTTGTGAGCCATCATGTGGTTGCTGGGAATTGAACTCAGGACCTCTGGAAGAGCAGTCAGTGCTCTTAGCCACTGAGCCATCTCTCCAGCCCAGCTCCTGCATTTATGATGGGAATGTTTAAGGACAGGTTTCATCTCTAGAGACTGGCTTCCCTGGATGCAGAGTAATGAAAATTTCTCCAAATAGAAGTAACCTCTTGTGGAAGCCGACAGGATCTTCAAAGCATAGTAAGAAAATTCTTACTTAAAAGTTCATACATTTGCTTTAGTAGTCGCATTTCTGGGAATCTAAAACGAGAGAATTTATATGCAACCATAGTCTTTGCCCTTTTGATTACAAGAACGAAAGACGTGGTAAACTGTCCAACTGATCCACAGGGCCAGTGATGACTCAGATGATAAAGGACTTTATCCCATCCCTGGAACTCACAGGAAGACAGGAGAGAACTGGTCCCACAAAGTTGTCCTCTGACTTCCACACACATGCATGGCATGCACCCTTCTCCCATGTGCACACACACACACACACACACACACACACACACACACACACACTAATAACAAGATCAACAACATGGGAAGATTGAATGAGGCCAAGCAGACCCCTATGGTGGAGTGTTAGGCAGAAGCTTGAAGGTATTTTTGTAAGTAGTGTTTGCTGTGGGGGCGTCTCTCCTGCTTCAGTAGTCAATAAAAAGCAGAGCATGAAAATGAATACACTTATACGTGAGTACAGACCTTTTGGGCCTTGGTTACCTCACTTAGAGGTGTCCTGCCTACAGGATGTGCAGGGACAAAGACAGAGCAAAGACCGAGGGAATGGCCCACCAAGTGCAGCCCCCAACTGATAGCTATCCCAAGGGCAAGAACCAATCCCTGACACCGGTAATGATACTCTGTTGCAGACAGGAGCCTAGCATAACTCTCCTCTGAGGGGCTCCACCCAGTAACGAATGGAAAGAGATCCAGAGACCCACAGCCAAACATTGGATGGAGCTCAGGGAGTCATGTGGACGAGTTGGGGGAAGAATTGAGGGATCGGAAGACAAGGACTCCACAGGAAGACCTACAGAGTCAACTAACCTGAACCCTTGGGGGCTCCCAGAGACTGAACCACCAACCAGGAAGGGAGCATAGGCTGGACCTGGTTCCCACGTATGTGGCAGACATACAGCTTGGTCTTCATGTGGCTGTCCCAATAACTGGAGCAGGGGCTGTGTTACCTGACTGTGGATCCCATTCCCCTGACTGGGCTGCCTATTCTGGCCTCAGTGGGAGAGGATGTGCCTAGTTCTGCAGTGACTTGATGTGTATGTGTGGGGTGTATGGTTGTGTATGGGAGGAATCCCCTTTCTCAGAGGGGAAGGGATGGAGAAATGGCGGAAGGATCTGTGTGAAGGGGACTAGGAGCTGGATTGGGATGTAAAGTGAATAAATAAATTAATGGGAAAGAATTGCATGCGGTAATTTTTGTCTGGAAAAGTATAAACACTGAGAGTGAAAATAAAGTGACCAGGTACCCTTTCTGTTTCATCCAGTGTGCATGCTTCTGTGTGCCTGGCTCTCTCTCTCTCTCTCTCTCTCTCTCTCTCTCTCTCTCTCTCTCTCTCTCTCTCTCTCTCTCTCTCCCTCTTTTCTTTCTTTTCCTTTTCCTGTGGCTCACAAACAGTAACAAACTTGCCTGGCCAGCTCAGATCCCAGTCACAGAATAAAGAGCCTAAATAACTAAGTTTCTTTTCTTAATCCCAGGCTGACATCAGCAGGTGTTAATTGCCAGAAGTCATCACCTTCCCCCACCCCATCCCCACTCCCCACTGACCATGCACCTCACTGCTTTCCTCACTAGCTCTCAGCAATAACCCTTTTCTTACTGCCCTACATGAGTACTAATGAAGAGAATCGTCAGCCTTGTCTGGCTCATGATTTTAAAGATATTGCTTTAAGTTTTTCCTCCATTTAGAATGATCCTGCTCCTATATTGGGTTGAGATGTGCTTGTTCCAAATCAGTCTTTTTTCTTTTTTCTTTTCTTTTCTTTCTTTCTCTCTTTCTTTTCTTTTCTTTTTTTTTTTTTTTTTTTTTTTTTTTTTTTTTTGGATTCAGTCTTTCCCATCCACCCTGGGCTGGCCTGGAACTTGCTTTGTAGACCAGCAGGGTGGAGTCATACTCATAGCAACCCCTCCCTCCCCTGAGTGCTGAATTAAAAGCATGTGTTACCATGTCTGGCTCTCTGGCTCTCTTGACTTTTTATTAAGGGATATTGGCTTTTGCTCTGTGTTGGGTTAGGGTTAGTGAACCAGAGGGAGTTGGACTGAGGGTTCTATCTGTGAGGGGAGCAGGTGTTACAGGTGGGTCCCAGAATGTGGGCTCTGTGTGCTCGCTCGAGGAAAGTGGGGGAATCTCTTTTTGTGGAGAGAGTGGTTCTCAGATGTTAGGCACGTGTATGAAGAGATGTGTGTGTGTGTGTGTGTGTGTGTGTGTGTGTGTGTGTGTGTGGTGTGTATGCAAGTGTGTATGTATGCAGGTGTGTGTGTATGTGTGTGTATGCAGGTGTGTGTATGTATGAAGGTGTGTGTGTGCACACGTGAATCTGCTCACGAGACTACTCTTGTGCATGTGTTTTTTTTTTTTTTTTTTTCCTTTTTTTTTTTTTGGAGCTGGAGACCAGAACCTAGGGCCTTGTGCTTGCTAAAAGCGCTCTAGCGCTCTACCACTGAGCTAAATCCCCAACCCCTGTGCATGTGTTTTAAGGACAGGTTTCTCTGCTGTAGCTCTGGCTGTCCTAGGACTTTCTCTTTAGCCTCAAACTTAAAGACCTACCTGCCGCTATCTGACAAGGGCTGGGTTTGAGGGTCAACATCACCATTCCTGGAGATATCTCCTTTCTTTATGTATCTCAGGCTGTGCTTGGACTCTTGAACCCAAAATACAACCCAGATTAACCTCAAACTCTCAGCAATCCTCCGGTCTCAGTCTCCCCAGTACTGGGATAACAAGTATATGCCACCCAGGTCACTGGGTGCTTTGTGATAATAAGATGTTTGTAGACACCGTGTTGACATAGATTATTTTCTAGTTGGGTAATTACACAGATTTAGGAACACTGATAAGCAAGTCTAACTATTCCTCGCCTTGGCTCAGTGAACAGGGAGAGGGAACAGAAAGTGAGCTCTTAGCTCCTGCAGAAGTGAGACTCCCCTGTGGCACCTGTGCGATCTATGAGGTAAGGACGTTGCATCCAAAGATTCCTGTCTGCCTTAGAGAGAATGTTCCAGAGAGGGACTACAGCCTCTGTGGCCAAACTCAAGCTTTGGAGACAGCTTCAATTCAGTACAAGATAGGAATGGCTGAAGGAGACCACTGTGAACGCATCGAGTCTGAACTTTATTTCACCCAGGATCAGGGTGATGAAGAAACACGCTTCCATGCTACACATCCCAGGAGTCTTCTGGTCCTTCCACTCCGGGTCTTTGCCAGGCTATGGTGTCACGGTTGAAGCTTCTGCCTGATGCTCAGGCGCTGGGCCTGCCCCTGCCTTTGAGAGTCTGCCCTTGTACTCACATGAGTTTAGGAGCCTCTGTAATATAGTAAAACGCTGTTAATCTCGTGCTTCTGCTCAACTTAGGCAAAGCAAGCGCAGCCAGTTACAGGGTGAGAATGTTTCCCAGTAACATTGGGTCTCCATTGTAAAGGTAAACAATGATTAAAATGAAAGAACACTCAGCTCAAATGCAGTTTCCCACAGCAGCCACACACACCCACAGGCTGTGTAGCTGTGTGAAGCAGCATCCTTATTTCCTATTCCACACATCTCTCCAGTGCATTCTGCAGGCACCTTGCTTTCTGTAATCGGGTTTGTGGGGACTCTGCAGTGAGTCCCACAATCACACACATTCTGACTGTTCTGATCCCCCACTCTGTGTTCTCCTTCCATACCTGTCAGGGGTCCCTCCTCCCTACAGGGTCACTTCCGGGGTTCAGGTCTTTGTTTAGTGGCCAGGGGAATTTACCTAGCGTCTCTCAGAGATCATGGATGCGGAACTGTCTGCTGGAGCCTGGAGGACTTATCTCTGCCTTCAGAAAGTCCTATCTTCTTTTTCCAGGCAAAAGCACGGCATGGGTTGTAAAGCACACACCTTCCTCACATTCTAAGGCCATGAGTGATAACCTCTTTCTCTTTCTCCAAAGTCAATAGTCCTCATCGTCATAGCAAAAAGATAGAGCAATTTAAGGTGAGGTTAAGGAACCGGCTTCTAAAAGGTAGGAATGAAGTTTCCATCAACTCCCACGACATGCCTTGTCACAAGAACTAAAAGGTTGCCATAGCAAACCTACTTCAATATTCTTCCTTCTACTTTCTGTCCTTGGTGTTAGATGCAGAACTTCTGAGAACTAAGGATTGCTTGATCTGACCTCAGCAACACTACCGAAAAGCTCTTGGTTGAAAGCTATGACAAAGACTAGCCAGGGGGTAGACTAGTGAGGAACACCGTCACCCACAAAAAGGAAATCCAAGGCTAACCTGCTCAAGGGAGAGTCTCGTTTGATATACTTAACCTGCTTGAGAAACATAAAGTCAAGTCATTACTGCCCATTTTCTCCCTTTGATCAGCCTGTTTCTGTTTTCTTATCTTTCTCTGACATCTGGAAGTTTTGCTGTTATTTTCCCCCATCCATAAACTCAACCTTCAGTCTCTTGATTTTCTGTTTTCTAAACACAGAGGCCATAATTCTGTTTGGAAATGCTAATGTGTATCTTGAGATACCCACTCATTATCTGAGCAGTGGATTCTGCTAGGCTTCTTCCTGTATTGGTTCAGAGAGTGTGTGAGGCAGGCTCAGAAGGAATTCAGAAGGATGGCAGTTTTATTATCAGTCCACAGGGATTTATAAAGTCCTACTGACAGGCTGTTCTGAGCCTCATGGCTTGATGACTTATATCAAAATTTTTTTGTTTGGGCAGTAGAAAAAGAGGCTGGGAAAGCATTTGTAAAAGTACCTGGGCTGTATAAGTTAAGAAAGAGCACTAGTATGAGTTCAATTCCCAGCAACCACATGGTGGCTCACAGCCATCTGTAATGGGATCTGGTGTTCTCTTCTGCTGTGTCTGAAGACAGCTGCAGGGTACTCATATATTTTAAATAAATAAATCTTTTTTTTTAAAGAAAGAGCACCAAGGAGATCAAAATCAGAAAATTCTGCTGTTTCTGTGGTTGGATCCTTCCTACTAAATGAATTCCATGAGCACCGAGGAGAGTTTTGGGAAGTCTGGAAAATCAGATATCAGCTTAAATGAAAGACTATCTGGTTGTACATGGATATCAGGGTTCAAATCATCATGGGTCTCCGTGTCATATGGTGATGTGGTAGCTATCACACCTTCAGTGAAACCTGAGTCATGAAAACCACGAGAGATAACAGCTGGCTGAGCTAGGGGAGGGTTCAAGGTGAAGCCCTCTGTCCTCCCCTGTATCTGTGTAGATGTAGTACTGTCTTCAGAAGAGCTTGTCAAAGGCTCTGCTCTCTGGTCAGTGTGCTTGACATTGTTTTTGTATTTATTTGTGTGTTTGCCCTCACTGTGACCATGACCCTGACCATAACCATGACCAAGACCATGACCATGACCATGTCCCATTGGATGTCTATAGTTATAGCCATCATCTCTTTGCTATTTAAGGTCATCAAGTTTAAGTTTATGTCCATGACCAAGGCCATGTGGTTTCTGGTGTCCATGGCTAAGACCATGCTGCTTTGGGGGCCAATGGCCATGGTCTTGCCCATGCTTATGACCTTGGTGATTCTTATCCTTTATTTGCTTTGCATGAAACCAGCCATGCCCATGGATGGGTCCGTGTTCATTTCCTGGATCCCTCTCTTCTTGCACCCTGTCAATGTAGGGTGGACTTACAGTTGTTCCTTCTTTAGTTTCTTGTACTCGCACCAGCCGGAAAGGTGAAAATCCTGGAGGCCTAGAAATCATCTACACAGAAATATTGAGAGGAATGCATCGTGTTAGCACCAGGCTGTCTGTGAAGGAAGAAGAGACTAGGAACATGGTGATGCTATTCTGTATTGCAACAGCAAGAGTCTTTCCCAGATTTCAAATGCTATATTACCTTCCCAGAAAATTGAATCAACAATACTTCTCCCTTGATTATTCTTGAAACGTGTAGGCTTTGTTTGTAGTCCAAGGGATTGAACTTTGTAAGTGTTGGGCAGGTACCCCTTCACCTGAGTAACAGCCTCAGCCCTGTCCTGATTCTTCTTAATAGTCCTCTAAGGCTAAGAGTTTTTCTTCATTTAGAAAACTGGGTGATTGAGCACGTAATCCCAGGGGTATGCAATTTGATATCATTTCTGTTGCTACCATTGCTGTTACTATCCATAAAGGTCTTTATGGCTAAACATTGTCAGCTGTGCCACCATAGGGCCTTCTCACAAGCTTGACAGGAAGGCCTTTTACACTGTGTTAGAGATATTACACAAATGACAAGAAGCTCAGCTAGGAAAAGAGAGGTGACAATCTGCACAGACATGTGACTTTCTGGATATGCTCCACCTCCATTTTACCAATGTGGGGAGGCCACAGTTGAAGCTAGTCATGAGAGAGGAGAGAACTAGGCTTTGGAGTCGAACATCTTCTAACAGTTGGGGTCATGATGGAACGGGTGGGCTCAGATAGGAGCTGCACTCAACACTCTACAGACTGAGTCCACTTTCCTGCCAAATGAAAACCACAACATCTGCTTCCCAGGGCCCTCAGGACCATTGAGAATATGCAAGGAGCTGGCTGTGCACAGCCTGGCTTGAGGGACTTAGTGACATGATTCACTCTGGAGTCTCAGAGCATTTCAAATCTTAGTGTCCCATCGTTGGCAAGGGATGAAGCCCTAGGCACATTAAGACTTAAAAGAACCTGGTGCAGAGTGCAGCCTTTCAGATTTGAACTGTGTGTGTGTGGACCCCTTGAGGAGCCTTTTTAAATGCAGTTTCCATTCATTAACTGTGGAAGGGGAGTGAAGCCACCTTCCTCACAAAATCCTCCAATGTTCAGAGCAGAGCACAGCATACAGTAGTACTCAGGTCTCGGGTGAGTCTCAGAAAGGTGTGGCTCGTGTTAGTACCCTGGCCCTCTCCTCAGTACCAGACACAGGACTGCCTGGGAACACTGACAATGAGCTAAGTGACTGGGAGGTTACCTGTTTTCCTTTCCAGCCATCAACCTCAAGATTAGCATAGAAATGTACAACTTTTTATGGGTTTAAAATGTAGTCCTGGACCCACTTTGTTTCAGTAATGATTCATTTTCCATACCCAGATATTGCTTTTGGAATAGGCAGAGCTGACTCCAAGCTCCCGTACTTAAATCCTACCATGTCTAGCGCTTGGCATCTGACAGTCGGGAAGACTTTGTTCTCCCAAGGTCTCATGTACACGTTAGCATTGCAGTTGAGGCTTTGCTAATCATGAAAGCAGAAGACAAGAGAAAATAAATTAGCGGGGTTGGGGATTTGGCTCAGTGGTAGAGCGCTTGCCTAGCAACCGCAAGGCCCTGGGTTCGGTCCCCAGCTCCGGAAAAAAAAAAATAAAAAAATAAATTAGCATTAGTGATGAGGCACATGAGCAGTGACCCTTAGATCCTCACACAGGGACAGCGCTACTCACACCGAGGTGTTTGGTCTCACAATCCGCTGTCAGTTCTGTTTTACTTTGCTTGGAACAGTTAGTTTCTCTGGCTATGAACTCAATCACATATATTACTCCAGCAACCACCTGTAAAGTTAATAGGACAAGACAAATATTTAATAAGAATTTCTATAATAAATTAAACTTTTTTACTACAGTGAGTTTAAAGTTAGGATCTTGAAATTTTAATTATAAACTGACCATCTAAAGTGTCACACTTCCTAAGCTACCCATATCTGGTACATAACTGTACACATAACTAAGACTTCTGGGTATTAGTCTGGCCAGCTTCCTTCACTATGTAAAAGATATGCAGGCTAAACTTTTACTTTAATATACACATACTAATTTTAATGTTCAAGGGCTTCAAACCACACCTACAAAGTAACTCAAGTGCTTAGATTTTAGCACAATCTTAGGTTTTGGGAAAACAAAGTATTTTCTTCAAACGTTTTTGTTGTCTTTCTGCCAAATACTGAATCAGAAATTTCTTATGTAGTTTAAATTATTATATTAGGAAAATATTTGTATTATCTATTGATTCTCTTATACTTTTAATATTAAGAAACCACTTAAACATTTAAACAAGCCAGTCCTTGGTGGAACATGCTGTATCCCAGCACTGAGGAGATAAAGGAAGGTAGATCTCTGTTGAGTTCATGGCCAGTCTGGTCTACAGAGTGAATTTGAAGTCAGTCTGGACTGTATAATGAGATCCTCTCTCAAAAATTAAAAAAAATTATTAGGGATATGTCTAACCAAATGATTCAAAGACGATTACAATAAAGTTCTCTATAATAAAAATCTCTAGATATTGGCAAAGAAATTACTGAAGATACTGGACAATGGAAATATCGTCCATGCCTTCACAGGCAAACTTGATAGCGTGAAAATGTCTATACTACCAAAATTAACATACAGAATTAATGTGATATCTATAAAAATTCCCATGGCTTATGTCATAGGCTTAGGAAAAGTACATGAATTTATATGAGACCACATAAGATTGAATGGCCAAACCAGTCTTAAGGAGTAAGACAATACTGAAGGTATTGTAATACTAGACCTCAAAGTACACTGTAGAGCCATAGTGACAGAGACAGCCTGTGAGTGGCAGAAAAACAGACAGGAAGACCAACAGCACAGACAGGAATCTGCCCCAGGTATCAACAGATGGGACTGCATGAAAATACAAAGTCTCTACAAAGCAAAGGAAACAACCAGCACGGCCCATAGACCATGATGGGAGAAAATCTTTACAGCTACCCTTCAGACAACAGCTGATATCCAGAATTAACAAAACATTTGAGCAACTAAACAGCAAGGGACTAAAACTCTCAACCAGTGCATAGGAAACAAACTAACAGGCAGTGAGTAAAGCAGGAAACTCTCCCCCATCAAATACTCTTTACAAAGCTGCCTTAACCTTTCTGCCTAACACTCAAGAGTAAGGCTCTGCTTGGCTTCATTTACCCACGGCCATATTGTGGATCTTGTTGTTATTGGTGTGTGTATGTGTGTGTGTGGGTGTGTGTGTGTGTGTGTATGTGGGTGTACTTGCTATGTGTAGAACAAGCTAGCCTACAACTTGTGGCAATCCTCCTGTCTCAGCTTCTGAGAGTTTGCATTACTGTTGTGCACCATAAAACACAGCACAAGATGTCTCTATGAGAGATGAGACCGAGATGCCAGAGAATAAAACAGTGCACTTCATCACTTGCATTTTGCTAATTGCACTGTGGTTTCTAGTATTTTTACACTATTTTGGAGTTTGGAAGTGATGGGTTATACAATTTAAGCTTTGCTTCAGACATTGTCAGGTAAAAACCACACTTGAGCTTCCCACCCTCCTTGTTTGTTTGTTTTTGAGACAGAGTTTTGCCATGTAACCCTGGCTATCCTCGAACTCACTTTGCGGATCAAGCTAGCCTCAAACTCAGGGATCCTATCTCTGCCTCCCAAATGAAGGACACCCCACCAAATTCTGTTGCCAAGTACTGTGTCCCCAACCAGAGCCAACATAGGGAACATGATGCCAATCAATCCATACATAGGCTCCAAACTCCCATTTTCTATTTACAGACCTGTGATGTTGCCTTTTTCACGGTGTCAATCTTGAAATAGAAAATATGGTTATGCTGTGCATTAAGCTGTGCAATGGAATGACCAAGTGCCTCCTTCAGCTCCGGGCTGTCTACAGGTATCTCCCTGGGGCAGCCACGGCAATTCTTGGGAAGTGGTTCAAACAAATCATCTCCTGAAGAAAATAACATTGAAAGTCAGTAAGTTCCCCCAAAGAGTAGTCCTGGCCTGATCCTGTCACAGACAACTTCTGCATTCTCGTGTACACAGGGTGTGAGGGAAACGGAACAGAAGTAAGAGAATATTGGCCCTTAGACCATCACTTCTCCTTGTTCTCCAGGAGTTCATATGCATAGGAGAGCATATTTGCACCTGTTGACCGATTGGCTATAATTTCTTTTTATTTTTACCCTGATACAGGGTCCTAAGCCAGCATTGAATTCTATAAGTCACAGAGGTTGACCTAAAACTTCTGATTCCCCCTGTTTCAGTTTCCTGACTGACATGGTTACAGATGTGCACTGCCACGCCCAGTTTAAAATTTCCCTTTTTTGATGTAAACTATAGAGAAATGTTTAATTTTGAGGGAAATGATTGTGAACATAAAGCAATGACTCTCCAATGGACAGCTGGGAGTCCATGGCTCCATTAAACAGGCAGTGCCAATGATGCTCCTCATGACAGGTACACAGTGGTGCTCCTCCTGACAGGTGCACAGTGGTGCTCCTCATGACAGGTGCGCAGTGGTGCTCCTCATGACAGGTGCACAAGGGGCTCCTCATGACAGGTGCACAAGGTGTTCCTCATGACAGGTGCACAAGGTGCTCCTCATGACAGGTGCACAGTGGTGCTCCTCATGACAGATACACAGTGGTGCTCCTCATGACAGGTGTGCAGTGGTGCTCCTCATGACAGGTGTGCAGTGGTGCTCCTCATGACAGGTGCACAGTGGTGCTCCTCATGACAGGTGCACAAGGTGCTCCTCATGACAGGTGCACAGTGGTGCTCCTCATGACAGGTGCACAGAGGTGCTCCTCATGACAGGTGCACAGTGGTGCTCCTCATAACAGGTACACAGTTCTGTTTCTCAATATGACATGTTCACAACTGTTTGTCAGTGTGAGTGAACTCAGCTGTTTGATTAGAAATGCTGATCTAACTACAAGCTTTCCAGAAAGCTCCCCAGATAAAACACCCTGGAAAACCTACCTTTACCTGGAAGGATTTCATGGTGACTGGTTAAAAACAAGATACAGTTCTCTCTAACTCAAAACACCAGATTTAAGGACAATTCATATAAAAGGAAAGGCAGGTGCCACTGTCCCTGAAGGCTACCTTGTCTGGAGAACCCACACTGTTCCTTCATCCATCATGCTGTCTTGGTCACTTACAGACATAATGTAGCTAAGTAAGAAGGAGGCCCCACCACTTCCTGTGTCTCCATGTGTGATTTCTCACCTGGATAAAGGTCACAGCTCTGTGAGAAGCCAGCAATTGTGTTATGAATATCCACGTAGGTATGACCCCTACACTCACCATGATCCTGGTGGTTCAAAATCACAAACAGAAGTCATTGTGAGAACAAACATCTATCAAAAATGAATGACAGTGTATCTATGTTACAGTTGATTGCATCGGGAAAATGAAGAAAAAGGAATAAAAACTGAAAGCAAAGGAGAAATGAAAAGCACAGGTAGCCCTGACATCCATGGCGAAGAGAAACCACAGAGAGGGAAGAAATACGATTGCGCACTGCACAGCAATGCCCAAGCAAGACAGGGTCTCTCACTGAACGATGAGTTTGTTGACTGCTGTAGCTGCTGTCAGGTGAGCCCAGAAGTCCTGTCCCTGTCTCCCTGATGATTGGCTTATCAATGTTTGCAAGGGACAGAGAGAGCCAGAGACAAGCCTTCGACTGAAATAGTTATTCCCTGGTTTCAATTTTTCCTTTGTTTTGTTTTAGAGTCTGCTGAGCACATGGCTTTCACATGTATGTACACAGGTGTGCACTCCCATACATACATGTACATACATACATATATCATACACACAAAGAAAGGAATGGGCAAAAAATGTAATTAGTTATCCATAAATTCAACCCATAAACTTTTAACATCCTTATGAAAATATTTCAGCAAAACAAACACATTACCTCAATTATTGATTGAGAAAATAAAATATACGTAGCCATAAAATTCTGAATTTTAATGCAACAGAATTTCACTTATTTATTTAAGCAAATAACTAATGAATAAAATGAAGTTTAAAAGATTTTAATAACTATGTTTATCACCTATAAAACTGAGACCCTACTCTGAAGGAAATGATACCAAATACAAAAACACTTTCATTTTCAAAAATGTTTGCTAAGTTAGTAATTATATAAAAAGTAGAAATAACCTAGGTATCGAAAGGTAGGAGTGCTGTGGTAAAAAACAATCTATGGGGTCCTTGCTGGAATATTATTACAGAGTCATTTTTAAAGTTTACCAAGATTTCTAATGATGAGGAAAAATTCTTAGGTGAAAAAGTAGAGCATGTAAAATAATCACAGGACTGGAGAAATGGCTCGGAGGTCCAAGCACTAACTACTCTTATGGAGGACCGGGGTTCGATTCCCAGCACCCCCATGGCAACACAACCACCTACAAATTCAGTCCCAAGGGATCTGATGCCCTCTCCAGCCTCTGTGGATATTGTAAGTACATAGTCTACAGATTATACATGTAGGCAAAAAGCCCATATATTTGAAATAAATGAATCTAAAAAATTTTAATAAAAGAACCACAACTTTTAAGAAAGAAAAAGTCATTGAAATATTCCCACAAGTCTCCTTCATCTCCACCCAGGAAAAAGACAAAGAGAATGTGCAGGAATCCCTCTGGGGGTTAGGACCATTCTGCTTGCATTTGCATTTCCTGATGGCTAGTGGTCCTGTGGGTCTCCTCATGGGCTTGTGGGTCACCTGTCAATCCTGAAGCATCTGTTCAGTCCTTTGCCCATTTTAGAAGTGGTCTGTCTTTTGGTGTTGAGTTCTGGAATTTTGAACATGATCTTCATGTTAAGCCCTTAAAGGGCAGAAGATTCACAAATGTTTTCTTTCATTTTGTGTCTTTCTTGATAGTCATTTATGATTCTTTCAGCGGCTATAAATCAATACATAATTAACCAGAACATTCGAGAAGTATTGAATAAATCCCCCAAAATATGTAAAATCAGAGAAGAGCACCCACAATTCTTCCTGAACGTAACAGCTTTCTGAATTATAACACATTTATTTTCTATTACTTTTATATTTATATTACTTTACTTTGTATATTTGACTGACTCTGCATACATAGTTTCCCTTTCTTCCTTTCCTTTGATTTTAATTTAACTTGAAAACAAATTTTGATACAGCATCATCTCTCTATATAGCCCCAGATGGCTTAGAACTCTGTCGAATAGACTCGTCCTGAACTCATGGACATAAGCTATTTCTGGAGTGCCGGCAAAGGTGTGTGTAACCACACCCACCTCCCGCTTCCTCCTTGTCTTCATTTATTTGCTTATGTCTTTTTTTTTTCTTTCTGAAACAGCAGCTTTTCAAACCACTGATGGCCTCAATCCCACTGTGCAGCTAAGGACGCTCTTGAACTCCTAATCCTCCTTTCTCCATTCTCTTGTGAGTACACTTTGTGTCCTGGTTTTTTTACTTGTCCTTAACATATTACAATGATTTTCCAGTGACACAGAAGGCTCAGGAAGCAGGATTAATCTATGGTCCACTGTAACCTACATATGCATGACCTAAGAAGGCATAATAGCATATGTCCCAAGTGCTCTACCATTAAAATTAGCAAAGTGTGGTCTAGATTTCCCACCTTTCCCTCACAACATAGAACTCTCAAAGCAGAGACACAAGATTAAAGAAATATCTACAATAATATTCCAGAAAGGTTCGGTCCTTGGTCACCTTGGCATCCACAAGCCACTGGTCAGCCACTGACATCATTACAATGACAAGATGTCATGCACAGAGGGAGAGAATTCCCAGAATGCATTCATTGGAAGGACAGGAGAAGAGGGAGGGCGAGCAAACACCACAGGAGAGTTTATAGGAAGAAGCTGGGACACAGAGCATCCTGTGTGAATATGGAACACACAGGAAGGTGGAGGAGGCCAGGAGAGTGTGACAACCCATCAGCATGGCAAATCCCATTCTAATCCCTAACAGGACAGAAATACTTAGTGTGACACACATGGATTGCCTGACCAGCAACTTAGGTCCTAAGACCCTGGGTGAACATGAATGTGAACCACTAAATGACATCTCAGTGTCAAGTCCCAGAGCTTGACATTCTGGAAATGCTGTCAGCAAAATGTGAAAGACTATTGCTAAATGTCTACTACTTACGCCACTGGGAAGGGGCACACAGTCTTCACGGAGGATAGGAAAATCCTCCTTTGAACAATTTGTTTGCACAATGGAGTAGATAATTTGATAATTCATGCCAGCCACCACCTGAAATGATTTATGTGGAATGAGTACTTGAACCTCAGGTTGAACAATATTCACAATGAGCAAAAGTTATAAATGTCTTGAAACATTGAACTGGATATAGTAACTTTTCCAGAAATACAAACCATTATTTTTAGTAGACCATAGAATCACTAAGCAAATATTGGGTATTGTGACAAACACATGTACAGACACCCACATATACACATACAACACACTCCCATGGCATTTCTAAGTAACTGCAAGTGTAAAAGAATATGCATATTATCTTATGTGTATACATTATATATCATATACATATATCTGTATCTTCAAAGACCCCCACAATCTTTCTTTCCCAGGTTGCCAAGAATGCATGTATGTTAGTGGAGGAGTATCAGGTTAGTGAAGCAGTATGATTGTCTAGCTCGGAGCAATGTGGAATGGGAGTGGCCTCTCCTGGTGAGCCCTCTGGGTGCAGGTCACCAGGTAGTGAGGTTCTCCTGCTTTGCTCTTCGCGGCCCCTTCCCACCATCTGTGTCCATGGTCACTATGTCCCTGTGCTGAGCGCTGTTCAGGACCTCAGATGGGCAAGGTCCACATCTCACACAGGAGCAGGTTGAACTAAAAGTAGAGAGTGTTACTCTCTAACCTGAGGGATTCTTAAGAAACCTCAGAAAAGCCTTGATAAAGGAACCAATACAAAGCTAGGCCTGGTGGTCAAAGTCTTTAATCCCAGCATCAGAGGCAGAAGTAGGAAGATCTCTGTGAGTTTGAGGCCAGCCTGGTTTACAGAGTGAGGTCCAAGGCAGCCAGGACTTGTAGAGACTCTGCCTCAAGCAAACAAGAGAAGCAAATAAATAAATGGTCAGATTAGTAGATATTCCACCCCACGCCACCAGGAAGAAGTGGGCAGTATAATTTAGGTGTGTCCACCTTTTTACAAACAATTTAATGTATTGATGCCATTTTTAATTAATGATAAGAAGATAAAAATATAGATTTGGTAAAGCCTTGAAGCCATAATGCCATCCATTTTTCCATTTCTGGGAAGAAAGCACATAATGCCGAGGGAACTGGAGTGTGAGAGTTTCCTTCCCTTTTCATGGGTCTCACAACTCCCCTGGACCCTGACAAAGCCCCTTGTCATACGAGTTAATCTCATGAAAACACAGGACACTCCAGCACATGCCAGCACGTGGCCAGGCAGGTTCTCCTGCCAGTGGTTCTTTTTTAAGTGACAAAATGCCAGTCTAACAGATTTTCAACCATATTGAGATGCTACATCTTTTAAGTTCAGACTCCGTTTTAGACCTGACCTAAGTTTGATCTCAGGTAAACTAACAGGCTGGTCCCTCACTCCAATCCCTAGGCTAATCCTCAACCCGACCAACGTTTCCAGGATACACCCTCAACAAGACCAGTGTCTCCAGGTTACTCCCCAGGAAAGCTGCACCCCCAGGTTACAAGCCCAACCCCTGTCTAACAACAACCAATGCAGTGGGGAACAGAACTTAAGTTTATGATGTGACTCCCAGCACCAGACAATTATGTTAAAGGCCACAGTACCTTTCCAATTAGATGCTTACCCATTTACCCCTGCTTGCTGCTTAGCATAAAACCTTGCCCCATAGACATTTGGGTCCCTCCCTCCTCCAATATCAAAACCATTCTGCGTGAAGGTGGCGCACTGGGGTGCAGGAGGGGAGGTGATCTAACTTGAATAGAACAAAGACCCTGCTGGGAGGTGTATCAGATCAGCTCCTCTCTGTTTTGTTGGGGAACCACTAACATTTCCCTGTCACTACAATATCTCATGTCATGAACAATTGAACAACAAACCTGTGAGAGGGCACTCTTTACTTCTCTGAGAGCAAAGAGGTGGGTGTGCTTCGTGTTGTTGTTGAAATGCTCCGTGGCATGTTTGAGAACAGGCTCCAGGTCTGAGCTATCCGTCAGTATGGGTTGGAAACACCCGACACAGAGGTCCTCGTCTGTCTTCTTAGGACCCTTACCTTGACAATGAGCAGACAAAGACACAGCATTCATAACTGAAAACACATCTCATAGTCATGGTCCTAAAGCACAAGGCCATTTAGAAAGATCCTGAACACCTGACTTTCCTGTATCTCCTTCTGGTGTGAGTTAAAGCTAATGAGAGTTTAGGACTCCAGTGCAGTCAGAGGCAAAGGTGCAGAGTATTAGGAATGGCTATGCTATTGATTTCCGTTTTCACAGGGTCTCCTATATCCAAGGTTGGTCTGGAACTGTCTATGCAGCTAAGGCTGGCCTCCAGTGCTCATCCTCCTTCCTCTGCTCTTCTCCAGAGGCTTCTATGCCTGCTGTGTGGACAGAGGGGATGGAACCGGGTATGCAGGCATTCTAGCCTCTCACAACAGGGTTGAGGAAGGAAGTTGTGTGAGGAGAATTCTGAGTGCTTGTGAGAACAATCCCAGAATACAAGACAGGAGACTTGTGACTTCAGTTTCTTGAAAGCAGAGAATTATTCTTGGAATGAGTGTTCAGGCTCCTCCCAGATGTATTGGGTTGGAATGAGTTTACTTCAGAATATTCATTATTGTTTGCTGTTGTTCTTCAATTCAATCTTTAAACTCTCCTGTATATGACCTTATGGAAAACATTATTTTGTCACATGGAGCTTATCCCTGTGAATTGTATGTAGCTTGAGCTCATGACAACCTTACTGAGCTGACCTTTCTCAACCCTCAGAGCATACATTATCTGAAGCTCTGAATAAAGTTGGTTATTTCATGAAACTGTAGCCTGCATCGTTTATCAGTTATATTCTCCCAGGTCCTATTGCCTTAAGAGTCGTAAATTTAGCTGAGCTACATCATTAGGTCTTTATTTTAATGACCACAACAATACACTAACCTTTTTATAAAAGGGAAGACATTACAGATATATCATTGTTTTTCAAAGTTACTGAGAGCTCCCTGACACCTAACTCCATCTGATAATGTCAGCATAATGCTTTGGCCCTGGAGAAGAGCCCCCCACACCCAACCAGGATGGTCTTTCTGTTTTATGTCACACGCTATTGTTAAACTTGTTAACACATTCACTGTTTCACCATCTAAAGCAAGTCAATGTGAGGTAGTGAGCTGGCCAGAAAGTGTTCCTCTCTGTTTTCATCTGACTAGAACACAAGACAAGGGGCTTTCTCATCGGTCAGCCCAAGAGAAGCCTCTCCTTTAAGTCTATCTGCCCTTGCTATCCCCTGGCAGGCAATGAGCCAGGTTAGAGGGAGATTTTAAGTGTCCCATCTGTGAAGGAATGACTCAGGTAGAAAGGAAAGAGTGTAGACAGACCGTTTCATGGGATGGGCAAGAGCTAGGAAAATACATGAGGACAAAGGGGCTGAGGGATGACAGCTATGGAAAAGGTGAGAATGCTGAGAGAAAAGGAAGAAGGTGGCAAGAGGCATCGACAAGACATGTGGGGGAGACTCGCAGTGAGGGGGGCAGGGAGAAGGGGCTGATGGTGCTGAGAAATCAGGATGGGAAAGGAACAGTAGTATGTGATGTGGCATCTATTCAGTTTGCCAAAGTGCCCAATGTGACACAGAGAGGGCCAGTTTGATTTAGGGACAGTCAGAGAGAGAAGGCTGTGCTCCAGGCAGGAGATACTGACCCTGTTTAGACTCACTGTCTACACTCAAAGCTCACAAGCTCTTTGGCAAATCTGATCAGAGCTGTAGCCTCTCCCTAGGAAAATGCAAATAATCACAATATTTACAGAGGATTTTAGGATTCCCATAGACTCTCTGAAGTGAAGAATATGCTGTGTGGAAGGAGGAAACACTGAATGGTTTGCAATAAAATGATGTCAAACATTTATTATAGGTATTGCTATTAAATACCAAGGGGAGAGCCTTAACTGAGGGAGGAGTGCTGCAGAGTGAGTGACTACAGCACAGATGCCACCTCAGGATCAAGGCTTCCTTACCTCTTGGGAACACACTTACTGGGTGCCTACTGTCCCTGGGAATCTCCTCCTTCCTCACTCTCTCTCTGTCTCTCTCTGTCTCTCTGTCTCTCTCTGTCTCTCTCTCTGTCTCTCTCTCTGTCTCTGTCTCTCTCTCTCTGTCTCTCTGTCTCTGTCTCTGTCTCTGTCTCTCTCTCCCTCCCTCCTCCCCTCTTTCCTTTTAAGACAATGCCTCATATACTCCAGGATATCCTCCAACTTCCTCTGTTGTTGAGAATGAATGTAAAGTCCTAATCCTCCTCCTCCCTCAACCTCCCCAGGGTGCACTATGATACTCAGATGTAGCTAGATCTTAACTGTGCTGCAAAGTCCAAGTCAGGTAATTTGTTGCATTGTCCAAAAGCTCACTTAACACAGTAGGTGTGATCTAGTCGGTAGACTAAGTCTTGGGCTCTGCTGATGATATTCAACCCTCACATTGCTAGGTGCTCAACACAGCTCTCCTCAGGACTGTGTGGTGTATGGCCTCTCTACTGCAGTCAGGAAAACTTCATAAATGGCTTCCCCTTCTCTTCTTTTCAGAAGAGGTTGAATCAGGCACTGGAGAATTTGATGGGAAGGATGGGAGACTTACTGATCAAAGGAGGTGAAAGCCACATAAGCTGTGGAGATGATCAGGGCAGAATTGTCCCCCACCAGCCAGCTCTCATGCAAGGCAGAATGGAGTAGAAGAGAGCGGTTTCAAGGGAGGGAAGAATAAGAAGGGTGACATTTCTTTCCTGGGTAACTGAGTGCCTTCCAAGCTGCATATTTCTATACAGATGGGTTTGAAATAGGAATAGAACTTTTCAGTGCTGATGGGGACTGATGAGCTCTTCTCTGCCTTGGTCTGATATCCTTAATGCAACTTCTTGCAAGAGCTGAAGTATGGTGCCTTTGCGGGTTCTACACAGAAAACTTAGGCCAGTGCAGGGAAAACATGCCCCTATGGTGATGAACCATATTGAAGCCAAAAATGCTGCCCCATATTCTCTCTCCCCCTCCCCGTCCCCCTCCTCCTCCCTTCCCTCTTTTTTTCCCCCCCTCCCTCTCTTCCCCCCTCTGCACCTTGCAGAGGCCAGCTCCAGGAAGGTTTTCATGACTGCCATTGGCCATGAACACATCACTCTATAAAATCTTGGCACCTTTATAGCATTATAGAAAAATGACAATAATGGCTGTATCTGCTCATAACTTGCCTTTTTCTTTTTATTCTTAAAGGAGGGTTTTTTTGTTTTGTTTTGTTTTGTTTGTTTTTTTTTTTTTTTTTTTTTTTTTAACTAAGAACCCTCTACCCAGTCTCTACAGACTATCTGTATAATTTTAGGTAAATTACTTTACTGTTCCCGCCTCAGTTTCTTCCTTTGACAAATAAGGGCGTTTACCACACTAACTGACCTGTAATGGTGGGAGGAGCCGGTAGATGAAATGTCCCCAGATCTTAAATGCTCAGTGATTATCAGCCATCAATGTCCTGAGTCTATGGTAAGACGCCCAGACATTGCAACTTTAGATTTATCGTCTCATTTTCGGCACCCCACCCTTGTGTCAAGGGTGCAGTTCTCTTATGTCCTTCTGAGACATGGAAAAAGGAAGAAGATAAAATTTGGAATGAAGCTGGATGTGATGGTTCACAACTTTAGTCCCAGCACTGAGGAAGTAGAAGTAGGTGGATCTCTGGGTTCGAGGCCATCCTGGTCTAGAAAGCCAACTCTAGGACAACAGAATTGCTACACAGAGAAACTGTGCATTGAAAAATAAAAACACAACCAAAACCAAAGCAAACTAACAGAAAACAAAACAAAGAAACAAAACAAGTGCTGAGGTTTTTCAATTGCTATCTGTTGTGATGCTAAGTGTGGGCCTTCAAGACCTGGCTGTCCCAGAGCACATATACCTTGGTCCAAGTTATTTTTGATTGGTAAATAAAGATTCCAACAGCTAATAGATTCAGAAGAAGAATAGGTGGGGTTTAGGTTTCCCAGACTGGGGGTCAGACAGCGACCACTAAGGGAAAAAAGGTACAGAAGGAGAAGGAGAAGGAGAAGCTACCATGGGGTGGGTGAACCATAGAAACATATCCTGTGGGTTGGCCAGTTGCAGTTAACAGCAGCCAGGTGAAATATAGTAAGTAATTATTCAGCCTTATTTATAGGAAAGTAGATTCTAACAGCATAGTGGGTAGGCAGCTGCCCAGAATTTGTACTGTTTAAGGTTTGTCCTAAATACGAAGGATGAGTGTGACTTTTATCCAGGAACTAAATGACCTAAGGCAAAGTAGAAACCCTGGAATGAGATTAAATAATTTTGACAACAAAGAAGGAATGATTCCAGACCAGGGCACGCCTCAAAGCCCACACTGGCTCCATGTAGGATGCTGTGAAGGATTGGAGGCAGGTTCATGGTGCCTCATTCAGTGAACCCAAATACCCACCTCCACCTATCCCTGCTGACACAGCACAGGGGAGTTCGATAGGTCTCAGGGGATGATTGACACAAGCCTGAGCCAATCCAAGAACTTGCTGCAGTGCTACTATACCCAACATCTACACAATTCCAACACTGCAGATGGCATTGCCACCTTCTGGGGGGGTGAAGCAGTCTGGTCTGGGCTGTGTTCTTGGTACACAGGAATAATTAACATCACCAACCCCCAGGCTCCGACACACTGCCACCAACAGGCCAGGTCCCCAGATATATCACCCACCTGGAGTAATATTGCAGATCTGGGTGGCTACGGAGAATTTATTTTCTTTCTTCCCCAAAGTTGTTGTGCATTCACCAGTAGCCTAAAAGAAAAAATGAAAAAGAAGAGGGCATTTGATCTGCTCTTTCTTTCTCTTGGAGACACCTAGCTAGTGCTGGTAATAAAGGTGGATTTTTAAACAGAGAAAGGACTAAGGTTGTTCTCTAATAGAGATTTTGTTTCGTTTTCTTTTGATTTACTTGTTCTTATGCATGTGAGTGTCTATGCACCTCATGTGTACCTGGTGCCTGCAGAACCCAGAGGACAGCAGCAGAAGCAATGGGACTAGAGTTACAGATGGTTCCAAGTGTCCATCTGGGTGCTAGAAACCCAACCCAGGAATTCTCAAGAGCAGCAAGCGCTCTTAACCACTCAGCAATCTTTCCAGTCCATTAACAGACTTGTGAGACTTGAGAATGAATATTTATGTGACCTTGTGATTGTTTCCACTGACCACTGATCTTCCCGGGACAGGGGAGAGGCAGAGCAAGGCCTCTAAACTCGAGGCACGATGTGGAGATCTGTGGCTGCTTCTTTGCCACCAAGATGGACCAAGAGGACCAACAGGATGAGCTTCCTCTTTGATTCCCCCCTCAGTTTCAGTGATTGCCTGCTCTTTACATAAATCAGTTTAACCTCTTAGAACATCCCACTTCCACACCACTGGCTGCTAGTTGTTCCTGCTGCCCTGGTGCCCCCCACTGCCTCAGTTTACCCACCTTGTGGAAACAGCACCACATGTACTTAAGAGGTTGCTGAGGAGAATCAGTGTGCCCACACACAGAAAGCGCCTAACAGAGTAGCACACAGTCAGTGCTTGCACACGTCTGCCCACTCTTAGTGATGAATAACGTTTGTAGAATAGCTTTGACTTGGTCTTCACCTTAGCCCCCTGTCCTGAGTATCAGAAGCTATTGTGTGAAGCTAGAGCTCACTGTGATGTCTCCTGGTAGCTCTGAGAGACTGACTGCAGGGCATAGCAGCTGCCACACAACCTCACAGAGCCAGAGCCAGAGGTGCAATCCTGGTCTCCTAATCTGGAACCCAGTGCATGTTACAATTGTGAATGAGCACAGTGCTTAAACAAACACGTGGACGATGCTGACATCTTGGTTAAGAGGGGAATGCTAGCCTGTGAGAAGACAGGCTTGCTTCTCAGACAGATAATCCCTCTCACAGTGCAAGGCAAGCATCAGGTGGACCCAGTGTTTTTTTAAGATGCTTTTTGTTAACAGCTCCTTTGTATAATGTATCTAGTGTCAGCCTCCTACAGCCAGTGAGATCAAGAATGCCTCATTTTAATAGGATAAAGCACCTACTGAGGGAGGATGAGCAGCAGAGTCAAGACTAGTACTGGGGCTCAATAGAGCTGAAACTGCCATACTCTTCTTAAACCAGACCTCGAACTCAGCCCAAATGTCTTCCTGTTGTCTCCC
This sequence comes from Rattus rattus, assembly GCF_011064425.1. NCBI lineage: Eukaryota > Metazoa > Chordata > Mammalia > Rodentia > Muridae > Rattus > Rattus rattus. The sequence continues at coordinate 7,730,626 of NC_046157.1, forward strand.
TGGGGTCCAATGCACAAGCTTTGGTTGTTTGCATGGACCACCTTCTACTGAGTGGACACACACATGTTTAACAATTGGCATATTCCCGGCTTTCCTTTCTTCTCAAGAACACAGATATAACATGTACATCCTGTATGAATAGGCTCTATAATGTATACCACCTCCTTATAATTAATAATAATCCATATCTAATGGTGGGCAAGCAGTTGGGTGTATATACAGAACAGAATAATTATATCTTACCAATTGCATATGGAAGAACTGGACATCAGGCAGTTAACAGAGCATCTAGAGACAGGACATCAAAAGGATGACAGGGGGTGATGTCCCTTAAGTTAGGAGCAGAACAGGAGTCACCAGCAGTTGGAGGCTGGCACAGGACAGGGTGGCTAAGGATTACTGAGTGACAGACTGGGTGGACACAGACAATGCTGTATTGTTCACTGAGAATGGCTAAAGGACATTAAATTTTCTCACCATGAACAGTTGATGACTGAGGTGACAGGTGACCTGCTTTAAAACAAGTACCTGGGAACCAAGTTATCAGGTGTAACCCCATGCTAGACACAAGTTTCATATTGCTTGGTCTATCAGTTTTCCTGTCTCATTTATATTTTATAGCACCCTGAGGGGTTGTATGGGACAGGATAGGCTTTTGTATAAAGAGCACACTCCACGGCTTCCTCAGGGTCCTTGAAGTCCCAGAAGTCCTGCCAGGTGAGGCCACTGAACAGAGCAGTTGCCCTCCTTGATTTGATACTTGAAGGAATACAATGTTTCAAGCGCCCATCCTGGGAAAGCAAAGGTGACACCTGGAGTCACTCAGCTAGACCTCCAGCACCGCCAGGACCCTGACATCACAAGCACCAGTCCTGATCAGACTCAAGGAGAGCCGTGTTCATTAAAAATATAAGTGCTTACAGTTGTGTAAATGCCCCCTGAAGGATGTGCTTACTATGCCTGCATTCTTAGTGATCTTATAGCAGTATCCGTGGTTTTGTCCTCGGCCCTCTCTTATGTAAACCCTGGTCTCATGGATATTTATGAGTCCATCTGTCTGGTTGAAACTGGGCATGGGGCCAAGCCTGTGCCCAGTGCACTTGGATTGAGACAGGGGACTGTGAGTTCAAGGCCAGGCAGCTACATGAACACTGGGCAAAGCAAACTCCCCATGGGCCCCCCATCTGTCAGTCAATGAAGACACTGGGAGGCTGTGGCCCTGAGGGGAGGGACAGACTGCAGGCTGTGCTGCAGTGACAAGCAAGGGCTTCATTCCCCCTTCTGAATCTCACAAGCCTGTGTCCCATAGGGCTTTCCTTTCATCCCTCATGGTGTCAAAGTATCTTTTTTCCTGCTGAAATAACTTAACTCATCCAAAGAACGATGCTTGTAAGGTAAAAAATTTATTTTATTATTTATTTATATTTTTGAAAGGTTTAAATTTAACTCTAGGCATGTTTGTTTGCCTTAATGTGCAGTTGTATGTATGTCGCCTGTCTGTCTGCCTTCCTGTCTGTCTGTAAGTATATATGTACACAGTGCAAATGTGCCTGGTGCCCAAGGTACAGAGACTCCAAGCATAGTCCCTAGAATTGATGTTATAGATGGCTGTGTGCTACCATAGGTGCTGGGCACTGATCCCAGGTCCTCCTGAAGAATAGCCAGTGCCCTGAACCACTGAGCTGTCTCTCCAGCCTGTGAAGTTTAGGATATAAAAAGAAACTCTAAATGATTTTCTTTTTTTTTTTATGATTTGTACATCCTGCTTTCACTTGTTTCATACCTGAGTGTACTCTCACAGAGAAATAAAAAGTATGGTAAAAACTAGCCAGAGTGTGCTTGGGATGTGGCGTGGGTGGTAAAAGTCCTTGCTTAGCATGTGCGGAGTCCTGAGCTTGCTTCCTAGTACCACATAAACAGGGCATGGCAAGCCCATGCCTGTATTCATAGCTCTAGGGAGTTGAAGGCAGAAAGATCAAAAGTTTAAGGTCATCGTTAGCTGCACAGCAAGTTCGTGTGTTGGTCTAAAGCTACAGGACACCCTGGCTCAACCTCTCTGCCTCCCTAAACTAAAGAACTAGTGGAAACATCTATTAACTTCAAAGAATCATACACACACACACTCGGTGCTAGATATTTGGTCCAAGCAATAATGCCAACTCCCTTCTCGTCCCCTGTATCCATCCTTGTGGAACTCTCTCACTTCCAGGCTGGGAGATGCTGAGTTCACAGATGCAGTGGATTCTCCTGCTGCAAGCTGACTGAGATGCTGGAGTCCCACCATGCCTGTCTCTCTTCAAACATCTCCATCTGCTGTGGTTTCTTTCTTCCTGGATACTGCTTTCATGATCACCCAGGAAGCCTAAGGACCAGCCATCTCCAGCCCTCTACCCCTGTGCCTGAGCACCAATTACAAGTGGTTTCACAGGAAAACTGTCACTCCACCTTCTTAGTGCCTTCAGTCCTCGGTACAACACAAACTGGTTGCCGCTTAACTCAGCATTATATATTTCTTCAGAGCAGTATCCACAGCCTGAAATACAGTCTCATCATTGCAGTCCATTTCTGGGCGCTTCTTCCTGCGCTAAACTTGGCAGGAGCCTGGAGCAGAGGAGCAGGATATTAATTGGCTTCATGATTAAAGGTTCCTCTGGATTGAGGAATTGTTTTGCCAAGAATGGAAACCAACCAGAAGCTGCTTTTAGCAGCCTCCAGTCTCTGACTTCTCCCTGCCTATGCCTCCCCTGCCTCGCCACTCTGGTCCCTTTTAGATTCCTGCAGTCACCCCTTGTTTGCCTCTTCCCAGAAAACAAACAGGACTCTGCTCCATGTCCAAGCAGGTACCCAGCTGGGGTATTGCAACAAGGGTTGTTGACCTGATGTTTGGAAAAAGAATGTGGGAGTACACAGCCCATTCCCAAAAACATTGCCCAACTCTACCTAGGGAATTGCAGCAGAAACCAGTAAAATGCTAAACCAACAACCATTTCCAGTATCATTCCTACTACTCCTGGCCCAGTTACAAGGTGTCTGCATGCATACATGAACAATGAGGACAATGTTCAACAAGCACCTCTTCCACACATCACTGCTCATGGCATGTCAGGGAGTACAGACACAGACACAGGGTTTTGTCAGCTCTGGTGTTCCTGAAATGCACAAGTGCAGGAACATCAGCCCAAGGGCTGGGAGCTCCACCCAGGACACTGGCACATCTGACAAACCATGGGCATCCTGTCTGGCCTCAGGCCATGCCAGCCTCTCTGCTCAGTTCTATTAGCCCATGAGAAGAAGGGGAGGGGCCAGCAGGTTCTCACCTGAATGAAGTGCTTGCCTCACCAGCCTCAGGCTGACAACCCGGGTTTGAACCCAGGAGTTCACAGGGAACTTCTGGATGGTGATACACATTTGTGACCCTGGCATTCATATTTTTAACTGGGAGGGGAAGGCCATAGAATCACCAGGAAGATGAGGGTGCCCTTGAGTATGAAAGGGCAAAAGCAAGGAGACCTGTCTCTAGGAATAAAGGGCGAGGCACCCACCCTGGGAGCTCTCTGACATCCACATGTGGGCTGTGGGTGCCGTGTGCACACAGACATTCTCGTGCTTTCTCTGTTTCACAAAACACACACAGTAAAATAACAATGAAGAATAAAAGAAAGGAAAGGAAAGATAGAGAGATGGAAGGAAGGAAAGAAGGAATAAAAAAGAAAGGAGAAATAAAAGAACCAAATCTCGGAAGTTGAATTCTGTGTGGTTGATGGGAATTTCTACTTGAGGTGGAGTCTGCCTGAGAGGCCTGGAGGCCTGGAAGCAGGTGCTGTCAATGTGGGGTTGAATGGGTGATTTTACAGAAGTGTAGCAGGAACAGGTGCTGGGCCACAGGTCCGGGTAATGGGAATCTGGCCTACCCATGACCGCTCATATGACTGTGTTCAGCAGGTGTGTGTGTATGTATGCTAGTGTGCATGTGTTTCATGCTTGTTGAGTGTGTACCTAGGCCCCAAGTGTATGTGTGTATAGGGTGGGAGTGAGTCGATGCATGAGTTGAGTACATAACCTTCCCATTATGGTTTCTTGCCCTGAACAGTCGGGAAATCACAGTGTCTTTATAATATTGTTTAGTTTCTACAGAAGTCCTTCTTTTAAGCTTGCAAAAGTCAGATCAGAAAGAGTTCTGTATAGAACAGAAGGTATGCTCCAAGTGATTTTTCACATTCATATAAGCCACCAAATGTCGCAAATATTAATAACAAAGGAAAAGTTATTGTGGCAGTGACGGCACAGGCCTTTATTTCCAGCACTTGAAGGCAGATGTTGGCGGATGTTTTTGAGTTCAAGGCCAGGCTGGTTCACAGAGTGACGAGAACGCTTGGAAGGGCTGGGCAGAGAAACCCTGATTCAATAAGCAAACCAAAACAAAACCAAGGGAAAGCTTAGAATGAGGTTGAGGAACCAGTCCAGAGGCTTTTAATACACCCAAGCTTGTAAACTGTTCCCCAAAAAGCCAGAAATGGTGGGCAGACTGTAGGAAGTCAGTGCTCCCATGTTGACCTCATTATCTACTTTTAATATGCAAATTAACCATATTTGGAAAAGGCTGTAACAAAGCTACCACATTTATAAAAAAGCACTGAAGTGAGCACAGAAGCTAGCAAAAGTGCACAGCCACCACACCTTCAAGGACTGTAGATCCAAGGAAGAGCAGGTGCTTCTAGAGACCTGGCAAGTGGCTGCAGCCACACAAGTCACTCCAGGACAGGCAAACAGGTCAGATGCTCTGGCTAAGACTGGAAAGCAGGGAGAGGTTGGGGATTTGGCTCAGTAGCAGAGTGCCGGTTTAGGAAGTGCAAGGTCCTGGGTTCAGTCCCCAGCCCTGAAAAAAAAAAAAACAAAAAAAAAAAAAGACTGGAAAGCAGGCTTACAGCTGTCAAATCCAGGCACATTTTCAAACCTTTTGTATCCATCCACTGTGTCTTGAATTATGTGACTTGTATTCCAACTTGAAGCCAAAACTTGTGGTTTTAAAACCCCAAAGGAAAGCACAGAGGTAATGGCACAATGGAGGCCTATTAAATAAGAAATTCCTGCCAAAGTTGTAATTAGAAGGAGACAAGGAAAGCCAGAGCAAAAGCCAGAAAACTTGCTTGTTACTTGATAGAGCCAGTCCCATATCAGCTGAGCTAATGTTTAATTATCGACATTAATTTCTTAGGTTGCTGATCCCACCTCTGTATAACTGCATGTTAAACTAATTGAAACCTGCCCATGAGTGCATCCCCTTACAACACAGCACACACCTACCACTTCAATTAGTGTACAGCTTTTTTTCTTTCTGGCAGTTTCTTTTAACAAGCTTTCAGTCCAGGACACCTCTTACCTTCTAATTGTATCAGGACAGAGCCTTTAACTAAATTCTACTTTGTGTAATTCATCATTTCCCAAGAGTGCTGACTTTGGTAAATCTTTTTTAATCTTTGCCATCGAGGCTTTTGTTTACATTTCATTGTTATCTCTTCTCAGTTTCTGGCCAACATCCCCTCAGCCCCTCCCTCCCCTTCTATATATGTGCTTCCCTCCCACCCCTCCACTCAATAAATCAAGTACCTTATAGTATCAAACCTACTTCAGGTTGTTTTTCCTATATTAAAGTGACCCATATAACAAAATAACGTAGTATCTGTGTTATATCCAAATAGTCATGTTTTGATACTCATTTGTAAGGCCACTTTGTATCTATTTGTTGGTTTCATCAAAACACACACGCATTGCACGATGCATTACTCTTGGCTCAGGAGCATGGAGAATTTACAATCCACACCACTCCCAGTATCCAAACACGTCGTAGCACATGCCTTCAACTCCAGCACTCTGGAAACAGAGGCAGGCGGGACTCTGGGCTCAAGGGCACCCTGGTCTACAGAGTGACGGCCAAGACAGCCAGGATTATACAGACAAACTCTGTCTCAAAGAACAAAACAAAACAAAGATTACTTTTGAAAAGCTGACTACGTGGGAAATCCAACTTAAGCTTGGTTTTGGTATTCTTCTCAAGAAAGGAGGTCAAGCTAACATGCTGAGTACATAGTAGGACAGCAGTATTATACATTATAATACATGTATTATTACCAGTGTCTGTGAGGCCCAGCAATAGTTCCAGGCTACTAGATGTATAGATGTCTTTGTATTGTTTCAGAACCCTAGATAGGTTTTCAGGTGAGAGGAAGGGGAAAGAGAAGGAAATGGAGGAGCTGGCAACTGGGAAAGGAGGAAGTTAGGAAGCACAGTGTCAGGAAAGACTTGGATCACTGTGGCATTTCTAGTGTAGACTCACTCCCAGGACAGCCAGGAGGCAAACAATGCAGCATTGGAGGGGGAGGATCCGAGTGATCATCTGAGCTGTCCGGGTTACTAAGGGTCAAAGCACGTGACTGAGTAAGCTTCCTTATGTCTGATTATGGCAGTCTGTGTATCATACCCAATCTCACTCCTCCCTGGATACATTTAGACTGTGTCTCAGTTTTGCATCAAGTGTGCCCTGCAGAACTTAAATTGGATACCAGCCTCTGCAATGAATGCCATCTGAAACAAAATAGAACAAGAAAGACACAGTGATAAGGAAGGGAGAGGGAGGAAGGGAAGGCACACTTCCTGGTATGGCTCCTAAGACTTCTACTAGAGTGGAAGGAAAGTCCTTAGAGGACGGATGCTTTTGTTGGTTTGTTTTTTGAGACAAGGTCTCCCTATTTATAAAGCTCTGGCCACTCCAGAGACCAGGTTGACTTCAAACTCTCAGAGATTCACCTGCCCCTGTCTCCTAATGTTCAGACTCTTCTGCCCCCATGCCTGGCCTGTTTCCAGCTTCTTAAGTGCTATTGTTTATCTGTAGCAATCTGCAATAGGATATCAACAGAAATGAATGAACTTTGGTATCTGCTGTCAGGAGTGTGGGATTAGCCTGTGCCCAGTGCTAAGGCCCTGGCCTCGATCCTCAGCCCGGAGAAAAAAAAAAGAGCTGCGTTTTCTAAAAGTATTTCATATAGTGAAGGAATGTTCTCATGTTTTGGAATACAAACACGTTTTGTATGAGAAGAGTATTTGGATTATTAACTGAGGGTTTTTTGTTTTGTTTTTGTTTTTCTAATTTCTTCCTGCTTGATTACTTTCCCCTTTTTCAGCTCAAGCAGCTGACTCTGCTTTTCATCCTTCTGTATCCAAAGTGACCAAAAGTGACCCTTAGGGTAACATCCAGCTTGACCCCTGAAAATGGACAATTTAGTTAATTCTGGTCAGCAAATGTTCCATGCTTGCAGGAACTGACCAATGTATGTGATGTGGGTTGTTGAGTATTTAGACCATTGTGGATACAAAGCAGAGAAAATCTGAAAGGTGTATTAACCTGGCTCCAAATGCTGAGTCAGATTACTAAAGAAGCAGGAAGAGGTTTAAGGTGCAAGGCACAAGGTGTTTAGCACCAAAAGTAAATGGGCAAACTCATCTGAGATCGGAGAGAAGCCATTTTGTGGAAAAAGAGATGAGAAGGGCATTGGGGAGTGGAGTTCCTGAGACACAGAGATCCGACCTTCAAAAAACACATCTTGGGCCAGATCCTTGGAGGGCAAAGCTCTGTGGTATATCTTGACACTTCTGTCTCCTGGACGTTCTTTCCTGAGAAGTTCTTCATCCTTAGTTGAACATAGAAGTAGATTAAAAGTAGCCTCACAGAGAGATGGGTTCAGGCCAGTTATCCTCTCGATCCACCAAACTTGGCACTTTCTGAGATTCTAGAACAATGGGTACAATCCATGTAAAGGGCAGGCTAAAGGGATTCCAGGAAGGACTTATGTTAGTTTCTCCTTAGCCTAGCAGATTTTCTAAGGAAATGGGAATTCAATTGTACACCATAAGTGATATTTTGAACATCTTAATTCATTCCCATGTGTATACTAAAAACTTTTTTTTTTGTGGCTGGTAGCCGGTTTTGATTGGTTTTTGGTTTTCCATGTCAGGGGTTATTCTGTAGGCTTAGATTTTTTCAACTTACTTAATCATAGTTCTTAACACAACCTTCCTTCTAGACCATCACCCTCTAGAGGTAGAGGAAAAGGAAGGTAAAGGAAAAGGTATAGGAAACGGGGGTTGTGAACCTGTTAAAAATAATTCTGTGAGGGTGATTCCAGTCTTCATTGTTAGCAGTCGAGTCCACCAGCAAACACCAAACACATTAAGCAAGTATTTGGTCCAGAAGAAACCTCAAGGCTCTGTCAATTGGCCTGAGTCTGAGGATCGTCCACTGTCTGTTGAGTTACACTTATGCTCTTCCAAACATCATATGTCCTCCCAAGCATCTGTTTTAGCACAGGCTCTTTCACCAGGCAGCTCTCAGGATTACATCACATATCTGCTTCAGCAAAACATCCTCTCATAAGAGAATTTCCAGAACTCTGGGGAGGTGTGTATTGAAAAATGGTTATGGGTTGGAGTGTTGGTCCAGCAATGAAGAAGACTGGCTGCTCTTCCAGAAAGCCTAGCTTTGATTGCCAGCACTGAATGGATCTGTGATTACATGGTACCTACACTGTATCTCAAAACAGTGCAATTATGATGTCAGAGGATATGATACTGTAAGACCCCAACCCTTGGTATTTAACTTTGAGACACTCCTGAGTGAGACAGAGACACAGATCGATGCAAAATGAGAGGTTTATTTTCTGGCATGTCGGGGTCAACCTTCAATTAGTCCCTCTGGTGAATGACTAGAGGGTGACCCCAAATAGCTATTACAAGCAGTTTTATAGTTTGGGGGCACAGGTTACATCAGCAAGTTTTACAATTCAGAGCTTATTGGCTAAAAGCATATTGACCTTTGAGCTATTGGCTAACAAGCATCAGTCAGTACATTCTGAAATTTTCTACTCAAAATGTTCTGTGGGTGGAGAATGGAACTTGACCTAGCCTTGCCCTGAGGCAGGTGGGTGTAAAACCCTTAGGTTCTTTTCATTTCCCCTTTTTCTTGTACAAGCTCCAATCTTGGAGCTATGCTTAAAGGGTCTCTGGTGACTAAATCTTATTCTCCAGGTCCTGTCCTCAGGGTCTCATATTGTTGGTGCAGGGACCATCAAGGTACTAAAACCTATTCTCTCTTTATTAAGGCTATAAGTTTGCTCAATATGCAGGGTCCAAAGGTCAACAACAGCAGGAACGATTAGGGGTCCCAACAAGATGATGAGTTAACCAAGACTTGAACCAGCATCTGTTCTCTTTCTCTCTTCTGTTTGCCTAGCCCTTTTTGCACTTTGGCCATCATCTTCCCTAATTTGTACAACCTGAGTTCCCAAGTTTTTCCCCTCAGGGCCATCTGTTCTTTCTTTCAATTTTCTGAGTGAATCTGATTATTATTGGAGTTACAGGGTGGGGTTGGTAACAGGGGTGTCCCAACACCTGGTTCCCGGGTGGAACCTCATCATGTAATTCTTTTTACTGTTATCAAGTCCCAAGGAGGAGGGGTTCCAGTAGAGTATCTCTGTAGTTTCATCCTGGGTAGTATGATAAAATTGATCTGAACCCCTGTACAGTGAACTTCTGCCCCTTCTTTCCATCTCCAGGGCAACATAAATGGGGGGGTCTCCTGCAGGTGATACCTCCATGCGTGAATGCACATCTTATTGTCCTCCCCTCAAACCCCTAGAACCCATATGGGCAGTTTGCTTCACCAGTGTTCCCTATCATGGGTGAGGATGTCCCACGAGTTCTTGACCTGCAGCCAGCTGGCACAGGTTGAAGTGAGGCAGGCCACCACGTGTTAGAGGGTTTGGAGGCCATCAGGAGGTGACTCCATCTCCATGTCCAGTGAAACCACAGTCCAGGTTTGGCAGGCAAGCATAGGGCTGCATTGGATGGAGGAAGAATCAAAATCAGAGAATTTTCCTGAGCAGACATAATCAGGGCTGAGCAATCCCAGGCTTAGGGTGGTTAACCCTCTTGTACCAACCAATTAGTATTGCATGGGGTCCCGGGGAGGTGGGCGTCTGGGTTTTCATATGATACATGTGTGCCCAGGCCATACCATCCACTGCTTGAGGCTGTGGAATGGTTAACAGCACCAGAAAGGGGTCCCTTCACTGGGGTTCCAGCTGACTGTACTTATGCCTTAGGACACAGACCCAAAGTCACTTTTACTAGTCTAGAAACAGTGAGGGGGTCTCTGGCATTCCTGGAGCATATAAGGTTTAGGACAAATCTCATGTTATGATGACTGAAGAATTTAGGAACTCAAGAAGATTCCTATCAACTTAAGTTGGATACCTCCAGGAGGGTCCAGTGGACACCAAGGACTATGTACAAACACTAGGAGGAATTTGCAACCATATTTTCCTGGCTTAACTTCTGTGAAATCAACCTCCCAATATACCCCAGGTTGTTCTCCCCTGGGTGGATGTCAGCCACTTGACGGTTTACTTCTTATAAGTCCTGGACTGGGTGATAATCATTAGTGCTCGGCTTCAACTGGCAGGAGTGGTGAGGTCCAGGTTGAACGGCACTTACACAACATCCCAAGCCGGAGGAACCTGGGTAAAGGGACGCTGGACAGGAAGATCCTTGAGGAGGGGCTGTGGGAACCGGGACCACGGTAGGGGGGTAAATGGGTGGTGGAGGATCCATAAGCAGCAGATCCACTGTGGAAGGGTCTTGGAGGATGTTCTCCTTTACAGACTCGTTGGTCTCTACAGGGTTCTTCTCCTTTATGGCCAGGACCTGTGAGAGTCTCAGAGACAAAAATACTTTTATCCATGAGTGTGTGTGTGTGTGTGTGTGTGTGTGTGTGTGTGTGTGTGTGTGTCTGTGTATGTGTGTGTTCCTCCACTAGATCCTTCCAAGTAACTGTATAGGGTACTTGGTCTGGGTGCCGGAGGGATCCTGGCCTAAAGACTCTTTCCTCTACTCCCTTGATCACCTGCAATCAAAGGTCCCTATGGGTGGCCACTCTACTCCAAAGGTGGGCCATTTTGGAGGAGCAGAGAGTAACTAACCTGCCTTTCTTTACTACTACTGACAAGATTTCTCCTCTTTCCCAACTTCCTTCCCTCCAGTAGTTAAACTAGGATGTTTAACAGGGTAGATTCAGTCTGTCCCATGTCCAAAAATAACGTCAGTCCAAGTCCAAGAACACAGAGAAAGACAATCAACACACAAACAGTTTGCCCCTGCAACGGGCACAGAAACCAGGAAATCAGGTGACTTGGCTGACTCCCACCAGTAGAGAGTCTAGCAGGTTCCAAAAGGAGAAGAGTCCTCCCAACTCCCCACGGGTCACAGTGTTAAGGCACGTCTGCCCACCGCAGTTGACCATACCAGACCAGAGGCTTTCCAGTGACACCCTGCTTGCAAGCCAAAGAGTGAAAACAAAAGGCACAGAGAAATAAACACTTACAAGTAGACATCTGTTGCTGAGCTCAGTCTTTTTCCCTCCCATCAGTCTAGTCAGTGGTTGCTGGGGGAGGGGGCTCTCCTCGATCCCAGACAAGCCTCCAAATGTGCTACATGGGACCCTGTCTCAAAGTCAGACCAAAAAACCCCAACAAAAACAAGAAAAAGAAACATTTCAGTATCTGGCTGTAGTAAGCATCCAAACGGAGCCACTGAACAGAGAACACGGTTAATATTCCTTCCTAGCTGCCTCTAGCACCCATACCTTTCTTCTTTCCTCTGTCACTTGTGAGACAGGTCAAGCAATACTCAGAATCTACTACAGACTTGGAAGAGTGACAGGACAACCCTCCTTCCAATTCCTACAAGCCCCACCTTCAGTGGGAGGGGCCTGAAATGCTTTCTCAACTGGCATCTTCACAAGGTTCAGAGCACGAGCCAAGCACACTCTTTGCTTAGTCTGTTGTGCTGGTTTCGCTTTTGGTTTTGTTTCGTTTTATTTTTCCAGACGATGTTTCTTTCTGCAGCCCTGCCTGTCCTGGCACTAGTTCCAATTCATAGAAATTGGCTTGCCTCTTCCTCCTGCAATTAAATGTCAGGAATGTTTTTCGTTTTTGTTTTTGTTTATTGTTTATTTGTTTTGTGTTTTTCAATTCCAATCAAGTAGGAGCACTTGCAAAGAGGGAACCTTGAGGAAAGCTTCCATTACACTGGCCTTTAGGCAAATCTGTGGGAGCATTTCCTTGATTAATGATTCACCTCCTTGTGGGAGGGCCTGGTGGGAAACCCCCGAAGGTGGTCCTAGGCTCTAAGAGAAGCCAGACTGAGAAAACTATGAGGAGCAAGCTACTTAGCAGCATCCCTCCATGGCCTCTGCTTCAATTCTAGACTCCTGGTTCCTGCCTTGAGTTCCTGTCCAGACTTCCCTCACTGATGACCTAAGAGTTGTAAGCTGAAATAAACTCTTTTATCCTAAGTTGCTTTTGTTCTATGTTTTATCTAAAGCAGTGGTTCTCACCCTTCCAAATGCTGCAGCCCTTTAATTCAGTTTCTTATGTTGTAGTGACCAACCCCCCAACCGTAATACCATTTTGTTATTATTCATCACTGAATTTTTGCTATGAATCCTAAAGTAAATATCTGTGTTTTCTAATACTCTTAGGTGACCCCGGTGAAAGGATCATTCGACTCCCCCCAAAGGTGTGGCAGCCCACACACAGTGGAGAACAGAAAAACTAGAGTGGCCATGTAGCACTGACACATGACACCTCTGAGCGTGCTCAAGATGTGCAGCTTCCAGCTTGCTTCTCATGTCGATGGCACTTGTTCAAACGAGTTTCTTCATTGCAGCTAAACAGGGCAAACATGCCTCTGTCCTTGCAGTTGTTTCCTCTGTATAGCAAGACCTGCTGGGAACAAGCGAAAGACACTTACTCTCAGTACTACCGTTTGTTTTCAGACTCCGTAAATTCAAGGTCCTGAAAGATCCCCATTTGATATTAGTGCGGCCATTTCTTAAGAATGAGAATCTTTTAAGCTGGCCCTTGCTTAGCCCCTAGATGTAAGAAAATAGACCAGAAAGTACAGAAAGCACATTCCCACCCACTCTCTAGGAAGCTGCCCGACCATAAGAACAGATGGTATAGAACATATTTACTGCAAGGCAATTACAAGACAGGAAACATCTCCGGGAAGCTGACTGACCACTATAGATTGTAACCCAGGATAAGAAAACCTATATCAAGTCAGACGTCCTTGGTACTGACATAGCTGTGTTGACATAGCTATAGCCTTGTCCTCAGAACTCCAGAAGAGAAACATCTGCCTAGTTATCCTTGGCACCGAAATAGCTGAGCTAATAAAACTGTGTGACCTTAAATGACTGTTTAAGCTGTACATTTCTGTTGTTCGAGACTCTTCACATCCCTCCTGCGTGAGGACCGTGTCGAGCACCAGTGCATTGGTATCTCAAAGTAAACCTCTTGTTCTTACATCATGACTGAGTCCCGTGTGTTCATGGGATGGTGGGTGTCCTCAGGACTGGAGTGAGTCTCCCCCCTGTCTGAGGGTCTTTCAGTCCTAGGCCCTAGGGGAGCTTGAAGCTTCACAACAGCTGACCGGCTTCTTAATAAGGAATCAGTTGTCTGAGTCCAGACATCTCAAGGACAACTTCTCCATCTTGCTGGCAGGGTTAAACTAAGTTCCAGGCCCAGGAAACTACTTCTAACCTGATTGGTGAAAACTCCCTCATTCAACTCTGTATGTCAAAAAACAAACAAACAAACAAAAAATTGGACAGTGTTAGAGCCCACCCTGCTCTCCCTAGGTTTGTGGTCTCATCCTTTAAAGAGGCTGTGCAATGTCCCTTCAAGGTTGTGGTTCAGCTTAATATTCTATAATACTCGGTTATTAAAGTTCAGCTCCCGAGTCTGTTATGTGACTCTGATGGATCAGTAGCAGCTGGATTATAACCAATTTTTTTTTGTTGTTTGCATTGACACGTTGGATTTATGTTGGATTTAAGCAGACTTCACAACAGAGACTTCTGTCCCTTCTCCCAGGACAGAAAGAGAAAAATAAAATTGACAGTGGGGGGTAAAAACTGTATGCTTGCTGGACAGTAGCAAACGATTTGCATTATCTAACAAAGGCCCCATACGGAAATCTAAGACTTTCCTTTGGTAAATGAAGTGAGAGTCTGTGTCAGCCCTGAAGGGGGTCTTCCTATTAAACCTGACAGTTTGGAGACTCAGAACAGTGCCTCCTCCAGACTCTGGTCATTTGCTTGAATGCCTCCCCAAAGCGTCATAGTCATCTGACTAAGCCCCTGAGCATGTCAAGAGGTGGACCAGGGACTACAAGGCTTGCTTACGTCAACTTCCAACTTGGCTTCATTCCACCATCCACACTGGCTCCTCTGCCTCTTCAATGTCCTCTTATTTCATTGGTTAGGTTTGGTCATTGAACTGCCAATGACCATGGTGGTTTAAGTCCCTGTTACATATGCTTTAAAACAAATTCATTTTAGATTTGTCTGTTTTGTGTAGAGATGTATGCTTGCCAGAATTAAGGGGACAACATGAAGGAGTATGGAGACAGGACAACTCCATCTGCCATGACGTTTCTAGGGCTTGAGCTTAGATGGTGTGTTTGCACAGAGAGCTATTCTGCTAGCCACTCTAACGTTTTGGTCTTGACTTCTTATAATATAATTTCCTTATATTTTCTTTTTCTTTTTTTCCATTTTTTGTTGGATATTTTTTATTTACATTTCGAATATTACTCCCTTTACCAGTTTCCTGTCCATAAGCCCCCTATCCCCTTCCCCTACCACATAAAGGTGTTTCTCCCCTTCCACTTCCCATTACCACCCCCCCGACATTCCCTTGCACTGGGGGTCCAGTCTTCTCAGGACCAAGTGTTGGCGCCTGTGCTGCCAGTGTGTGAATATCGGGCATAGTTCTGTGGGATTGAAAGAAAACATGTACACGGGTCACCTGTTTTCAGAGAGTGCCCCCAAGGCTTTACTGAGATCTCCTTATATACCCAAGGCAAAAGCCATGGGAAAACAAGGCAGGTGAAAATCCCCAACCAGGAAAACAGGAAAAGTCTGTGTGGTTGAAAGTTCTGGGCCCAATCAGGGGCATAAACAACTTCTTAACAACAAGAAGCTGGAAGACTCAATGGGGAGGAAAGGTGCCATGGACAGTCCCAGCCCCAAATCAGCGGCCGAGAGCAGCTGCCAAGGATGTAAACAACTTCTTGCTATAGCAGGCTAAAAGGCTCAGTGAGGGGGAAGGGAAACACCCCAAGGTAGGGCCCAACAATTCCCCCCTCTTTTATTTTTTTAAGTAGCACCTCTTTTAGGATCAATCTGGGGTTCAAAACTCTTTCCTGTCTCTGAAAACCCTGCCAGCCTCAGGGTTTCTGTCTTAGGCGAGTATGGTCCCAGAAGGTTGCCCGTCTTTGACTAACTACTTGTCGTATAAACTGAGCCTCTAATTTGAGCCGATGGATTATTCCCAGTCAATGAAAACCAAACCTATTTGGTTTCAGCCTGAGACTGGATCTGTTGGTACTTTAAAACAGCCCAGGGGCAGCTGCTAAGAGCGAGCAATCAAGATAAGCATTCGAATCTCCAACAGCCTTGTTGTTATTAAGGACCTTAACAGGGGTTGCACACAGAATGATAAAAGGTAGAACAAGATATAACATGGGTTTCCCAGAGGAAGTCCAATAGAGAGTAGTTTGTTGGTTGAGATTAAGAATGACCAACTGAATCTGAATTTTAACCCTATTTTGTACAGTCAGTGTCATGGCGACTTCTCCAGAATGTATTCACAGTCCCAACAACAGCTGCCGATTGAGATATGGCCAAACTGGCCACTGCAGCAGCAGTGGTGGCTGAAATGGTGATGGCAGCAATGACTGTCACAGTAATGCCAAGGTCTCTTTTGTGCCTGTAGAGTAACACTGGGAATCAGCCTTTCATCCAGAGGTTATGGGGATCACACAGGAACTCAGTCAATGCAAAATCTGCCTGTTCCTCACAACTGATCAATAGACAGGACCTGGAAGAACAATTGAGAATCTCCTCCCTTGACACTACCTTAGTCCCAATTCCAAACCAAAAGGGAAAAATGGTGCCAACATTCATGGCACAGACTTCAGAAAAAATTTTTTTCTTCTTAATTGACCAATGTCTCAGATATTGAAAAGAAATATCGAATCTTTTCTGGAGCAGCAACTACTCCCCAAAATTTAAAGCACGTTGTAAGAGTAAAGGCTTGTAGTAAAATTAAAATGTCTATATAATGAATAATATACACTGAAAGATTGAAAGTCTTAGCTTCTTGTATTGAAAAAGTGACAAAAAAATTTCCTCAAGGCAAAATTTTCCAATGGTATCACTTCATGGAATCTCCAAAATTATAAGCAAACTCACTAAATGAAAATCTTTCACAATCGCCAGCATGTAAAGAAACAGCATAAAAACAATCTTTTAAATCTATAATAATGCTACATGTATTTCTTGAAATAGCAGTTTGAGTAAGCAAACAGACTATAATGCTCTTATAAGTTCCATAGGCTCATCAACCCTTCCTAAATCCTGTAACGATCTCCACCTGTTTGATTTTTTTTAATTACAAATATGTGAGTTAGAAATCTTGAGCCTGTCTGTGATCACCAGCCCAACCCTGCTCGTGAAACCGCTTTAAATAAGTTCATTGAGTATGGGAAACTCACATCCCAGCCCACTCCTGACAGCTAGCTCTCCAGGAACTCCTCAATCAGCATAAGCTCAAAATCGAAAGGAAAATCCTGTCAAGCTTTCTTGATGAATGCGATCATTGTGCTCCGTGGTTTATAGTATCGGGATCTCTTACCTTGTGAGCATGGGACAAATTGGGAAAAGATCTGGATAGAGAAGCCACAGAGGGCAAGCTTGCTTCGGATCAAAACCTCTTGGCGTAATGGTCCATGCCTGCTTAGATATACGATGTGAGGAAGCTGTTAGGACAGGTCAGAAAATCTCAAAGCAACAAGAAAGTATGTCAGAGGGGAGAAAAGGTCCTAAAGGAAGAAAAGAAAAGAAAGAAAAGGATACAAAAGGAAAAGAGAGAAGGCAGAGATTTTAAAAGGGGGGACACCGACCAGGAAACAAGTCAAGATATATCCTCTTAAAAGCCTTGACCTTTAGGAATGTCAGATGATTCAGGAGCTTAGTGAGGATGATGAGGCTGGATCTCGAGGAAGAGCTGCTCAGCATGAGAGGAGACATGATCTGACTGGCCACACGGGCAAATGAGGAGACAGACACTAGGGCCAGAAAGCAGTTATACCAACAGCACTCTGGTGTAACCCTCAACATAAAAGCACAGGAAGCCTGCAAAGGTACTTCCTTTTGCCCAGAGGTGTGGAAAGAGATGGGATTAAGTTTTCCAGTATTTGGATGCTAACAGGCATCGGTATCACATGGGGAACCCATTGATTTTAAGCACCATAAAAATTGGCAGAATCTGTCAGAACCTTGCGGGGTCAGTGCAGCCTATTGTTGTGGCTCCCAAGTTGAGGTTATTGCTAGATATTGCTCACCCTGGGGATCAAGCGAGTCTAAAGCCTGCCCTCCTCAGGTCAATACTTGGATTGGAAATCTTATTTTTATGAATATGCTAATACTCAGGCCACCATTAATCTGGCCTCAGGAGTAGACCCTCAGAGACATTGGAATGCTGACATGCTATTGGGTGTAAGGAGATTTGCTCTGGACCAGACTGGTTATCCAGAACAAGTTTATAGCCAAATTAATGAAATGGCCATCAAGGCATGGAAAGCACTGCCTAATAGGGGTGCAGTCTCCGGGAACCTTACCAAGGTTCTGCAAGGACTCACAGAGCCTTTTTCAGATTCTGTAGCCCGCATGGTAGAGACCCTGATACAACCATGCTTCTCATTAAACAGCTAGTGTATGAAGAGTGTACAAAAGAATGTAGGACTGCTATAACCCCATACAAACATAAAGGTTTAGAAATTTGGATGAAAGTCTGCAGGGAACTGGGAGGACTATTGACTAACGCTATTTGAAGCAGCTGTGGCAAAGTTAGGGAAACCACCACCGGATACCTGTTTCAAATGTACGTAGAAGGGGTATTATCAAGACAGTGTCCCTCAAAGGAGTAAGGGGACAATTACGATAGACCCAAGGCAGCTCGGGACTATGTCCACGGTAAGAAGGGAAACCACTGGGCAAATGAGTTCGACCTGTGACTTGGACTGGATAACCTCATCCGACAGGATATGGTGGTACATGGCCAAAAAACGGACAACGGGGCCCACGTCCCCAGGGCCCTCAAAAAAATGGGGCTCTTCAGGGCAACAGACAGGGACAGGACAAACAGAGGCCTTGGCCTTTCCTTCACCACCCAAAGGACCAAGGAGAGCCGCTAAAGGCTCCGCAGGACTGGACCTTCACTCCACCACCAGACTTGTATTGACGCCCCAAATGGGAGTGCAGCCTGTAGACACAGATTTTAGAGGACCCCCTCCCTAAAGATACAGTTGGGCTATTGTTGGGACACTCTTCCTCTGCCCTGAAAGGTTTACAGACCAGCCCGAGTAATTGGACCCTGATTATTTTAGGTACAGTAAAAGACCTGTAGCCTCCCCCAGGGAATCACTGCCATTTCCCTGGAAGACAAGATCGCCCAAATGCTGCTTCTGCCTAGCTTGGTATAAGCGCCTGCTGAAAAAAATAGAATAACAGAGGGAGAGGGGCATAGGATCCACAGGCTCACATTTGCTTTTTATTTCATTGAACTGGGTAAGACGCCCAATGTTAATATTGACTGTGGAGGAACAATCATTCCCTGGCCTGTTGGACACTGGAGCAGATCGCAGTATTATCTCCCCAGCCATGACTGGCCACCAGGTGGCCTACACAAAACATCATCTCAGGCCCTATGGGTCTAGGGTACTAAAATGGCTCCTTTAATAAGTCCAAAGAATTGACATGGAAGGATACAGAAGGGAGATCAGGAAAGATTACTCCCTGTGTTATAGACATTCTAGTGACGCTGTGGGGCAGAGATGTTCTGATAGATCTAGACATGAGACTGACAAATGATTGCTCCCCGCAAGTCAAGGATATGATGGCAAAAATGGGCTAGTGCCTAGAAAGGGTCTGGGAAAAAACTTACAAGGACGAGTTGACCCCATACTGTCAAAACAAAAACAAGACAAGACGGGTCTGGGTTTTTTCTAGGGACCATTGAGGGGGGAATACCCATTACATGGAAAACAGAGGAGCCTGTATGGTTCCTCAATGGCCTCTATCCTCTGAAAAATTAATTGCTGCTGCCGAATTAGTATTCGAACAATTACAATTAGGACATATTCAACTATCCAGATCACCTTGGAATACACCCATATTTGTTATTAAGAAAACTAGAAAATGGCGATTATTACATGATTTAAGAGTTTATTAATTCTCAGATGCAAATAATGGGTCCCATACAGAGAGGTTTATTTATTACTTGCACAGCATTCCTGCTGATTGGTCATTATTATTATTGATATTGAAGATTGCTTTTTCCATCCTCTTGCCCCACAAGAAGTACATTTGCATTTTACTTTTGCCTCTATGAATAACAGAAGATTTGATAAGTGCTATCAGTGGTGGTTTGTTTCAAGGTACATGTATTAACAGCCCTACCTACTATGTGTCAACTTTTATGTGACAAGCCCACAGCCTGTACATGACCAATTCCCAAAATTAAGAATAATTCATTTTATGGATGATATTTTGCTTTCCGCTAAAGACAAAATCTTTAGAAGTGGCTATGCGAAGTGGTTAAGGTGCTTGAAAAACAATCAATTGTTCATAGCACCTTAAAGGTTCAAATGGGCAATAAATGGAGAATATCTAGAACTAAATCACCTCCATAGTATTTCTCAGAAAATTGAATCATGAAAAAGATCACTTAAAAACATTAAATTACTTTTAGAAATTACTAGGAAGCATAAATTGATTCGAATTCTATATTAAATGCCCAATGTAGATTTGCAACCACCTAAGGAGATCCTGAAAGGGGATTCTCAGCTTACTCTTCACCCCTGTGCTTAAAACCAAGGAAGCACGATTATCCTTGAGGAAAGTAGAAAAGACTGAAAAGGCAATGCTAAGAAGGTACAAAGGAAAAGGATATCCTTTTGTATACTGGAGAACCCTTAGCCTTGAGGAAGTATATATAACAAGGACTGCTTTGGATTTATCCCCTATATTTCTCCTAATAAGACCGCTGAATATTACCCTTTTTCTGCCATTGCACAGTTTGGTTGTGTTAGGCGTTAAATCTTTTATTCAGTATTTTGGTATTTTACCCAAGAGAATTATTATACCATACTAACACAGCTCAGATAGAAACATTGTGCCTTAATAGATGATTAAACTATATTGCTGTAGCCTTTTGATGAGAGTTTGACAATCATTATCCTAAGGATCCATGGGTTACAATTTTTACTGAACATCCAGTGATTTTCCTTGCTTACTGCCTCAGAGCCTTGTCTGGAGTGTTAGGATATATTTATACAGATACCCAAAACAGGTGTAGGTGCCTATATGGTTGATTCTCAAGAACGAGATTAATTCATACAGTCCAGGCACCCCCAAATTACAGAACAAAATTGTATTGGAAGTTTTCAAAAGATTTATGGATTCTTTTTAATTTAATTTTTGACTCACTTACGTAGTTAATGCTGTGTACCTACTTGAAAATTGCAGGGCCAATTCAATGTTTAATTAGTACCGTATGTCAAATTTTTAGAATTACAAAATTTGATTTAACAGAAAAACAAATTTTCATACAAATATATTTGAGCCCACACTAATTTGCCTGGTCCCATGACCATAATATCGCCCTCAGGATGCTAGTACTCAGAGAGTTTATTTTTCATGCTGTCCAGCGATCTCACTAGAGAATTTCATCAAAAGTTTCATGTTCCTGACTTTACTCTTCAATGTAAAAAATTTAAAATCTCAGAGATTACAGCCTGTGATGGTGTTACGCCACAGAATTGTGTTCAATTTCTCCACCTCCTCAGGTGGGGATTGAAACCCCGGTCTGATCCCACTAAAACTTTGGGCAGATGGATGTCACACACATATCTCAATTTGGAAATTAAAATATGCTCATGTTTCAAGTGATACCTGTTCCGTATTACATGCCACTCTGATGACTGGTGAAAAGGCCTGGTGAATGCCATTAGTCATTGCTTAGAGGCATGTATGCCTGGGGGAAAGCCTGATAGTCTCAAGAAGACAGACATGCTCGCCACACAGCAAAAAGTCCTTTCAGGCATTTTTTGCCAGACAATGCAGGCTACCTGGCTCATACTACAGGATTACCTATACAACTCTAGGGTCAAGGAATTGTGGAAAGATCACATCGTATCTTAAAAAGAGAGAGCTTATACAAAAACAAAAAGAGGAATTGCCAATGGCTGAACACCAAAAGAACAACTTTTAGCATTTTTACCTAAATTTCTGAATTTGGATGGCAGCTTGCCGCTGGATCGCCATGCTGCTACTACACCTACAGACTAACGGAAGCTAAAGTGGCGATGTCTTAACTGATGAATGGCAGGCCTAGATCCCGTGGATTTTGAGATCTAGGGGAGCTGTTTGTGTTTTTTCGCAGAATCAAGAAAATCCAATTTGGGGTACCTGAGCGCTTGACTCAAAAAATTGCCTTCTGCTCTCCTGAAGATGAGACTACAAACCCTATTTAATACTGGGAATGGGGACAGGTTGATCCACCTGCCCCTGTGGGCTATTGCCAAGATCCTGGCCAGTACCCACATGCCAGTTCATAGCAATTCTACTGGTTTGCCAACCTTTTTTCTCCACTCCTGTTGCGTGATGTTCCCGTATAGTGCCAAATGGAGGCCCCAATGGTATGCCGCCACTAACTTTTCTCTGTCGATACTTATGTTTTACTGTTAAGAACTTCCCCTGCTCCTGTGTGTTTGCTGTAATAGAGCCACATTAGCTAATTGGTTGGATCTCATGAGTGACAGTAATGAGCACCGGATCATCCTGGCTGCTTTTGAGTCAAATTACCCAGGGGGTCTCTTCACCCAGCGGAAACATGTCAGTCAATAATTCTGCTGATTTGAACATTACAACACTGATTATGATGCATAATTGTAGCATTCCATCATGCCTGGGGCAAGGTAACTATACACAGGATAACTCTACCCGTCGTAGAGTCTTACCTGCTTGCCCCACGTATCAAGAGTTCCCACCTGATTTTACCCCATGTCAGAGTCCATTGCATAGAGCAAAACAATTCTTACCAGGATTTGAGTTTTCCCCACCTCTTAGAAAAACACAATTTAATTGGAAACAGAATAAGTCTGGCATGGAAAATCTCTGGCCTTGGTTTCAATGGGTGCTATCCAATGAGCAAGGGGCATATACATCCCTGACCCCCTTTGCTAGGTTGATGGGTGAGAACTTCACACTGTATAATGTTTGAGCTACCAGAAAAAAATGATACCAGGTTGATCAATATTCAATATAATAACCTCTTGGCAAATGATACTGCCAGTAGTACTTCAGTATGTGTTTGATCACCTCTTTTCTTTCTGATAAGCACTAATGTAAGCAAGGATGTTTTAAATTGTAATAGCCTGATATAGTTCTGCTATTTAGCTGAATGGCTGGGGGTGGCACCAATGACACTCAGTGATGGTTACAGATTCCTCCTTTGTGCCAATTCAGTGGAGACAAACCCAGATAGCTTTCCTATTCTAATTTGCTGGAGGCTCAGAAGAGATTTTGGAATTATGGCAGCTATAATTTAGCCATTGTGCTGTCTGACACAGCCTACAGCCCAATAACCATGACTAAACAAGTACAGACGGTTGAGACTGTCAATCAGATTGCAGAAGAACTACAGTGGCGCTTAGAGATACAAGAAGAATTTATACCCATTTGGCATCTGGCCTTCTATTAGCTAATTCAAAGGATAGATTTAATTCAAGAACAAAATTGAAGCACGGTATCATATGACACAACTGTCCTCATGCTTCCTCCCTTAGAGGTTTATGCATTATCCATTGCAAGTTAACTTTTCGGTATTCTCAAAAGAGCAAAAGAAATCTTGAATTATCTGAAAGGAAACTGGTCCATGAAAGCAGAGCAACTATCAAGACAATTGCTGATGCAGATTGCTGTACTCAACAGCACTAGATTGGACCCCATCACAGTTGAAGATTTTACCTCATGGATCACCAACGCTTTCTCCTTTTTTAAGGAGTGGGCTGGCATGTTTGCCTGGGGGGATATTGTCCTCCTGGGATGCAGAGTATGTCTCTGGCTTATTGGCCATTTAAAAAGACAACATGCCAGACACAAAGCGGTTGTTTACCAGGCTATGATCGCCATTGAAAATGGTGCTTCTCCCAACATATGGCTGGCCTCTTTGAAAGGTTAAGAGTTCGCCCTAGATCATTTTTGTCACCGTCATGTGGAGTCATTGTTATCTAGAGACGGGCAACTTTCCTCAAGCTTGGACCAACCTAAGACACGGGGCCCGGTGGTGATAGGGTAACCCAACGATGAGTATGTACGGGTCATGGTCAGGAACCACCTAAGACAGGAGCAATGACAAGATTGATGTGACACCCAGATCTAGACCAGTCATTTTATTAAACAAAAAAGGGGAAGATGTAGGGAGCGGCGCGGTAAAAGAAAGATGGTGCCAACATCCAGTCCCGCCTGGTAGTAAGCACCTTATCACGCATGCTCAGGCTTGTCCCCTTGCCAGGGTGGCTGTACAATAATGAGGTGATCCGGCGCCCTCCTGTGGTGAACAACAGTACTGCGCATGCGTGGGTTTGCACCTGGCGTCAATCTGGCCGGAGTGGTACCATGCTAATGGGGCGGGCGATTCATGCTCCGCCAATCCCTGGAGGACAAGTAGCAGGGGTGATAGTGGGGTGATTCGTGCTCTGCCAATCCCTGAAGGACAATTAGCATAGCCACAGCCTGTTGTGTATATAAGGTGAGCACTTTTGCCGCCGAGGTCCCGTATCAGCAATGAGGTGTTCCTGCACAAAGGTTGCTGAGAAGAATCTGGCCATGTTAAGGCCTTCCTTGCTGCCAAGGAAGTGACATTTAACCACATATTTAAGTTTCCCTTTGTAACACCAGAGCACAACCATAACTTGAAAGCAAAATCAACCTCCAACTAAACCATCTATTCTCCAAAAATCCAGTCTTCTCCAAAACACTCAGTCCATTCCCATGCTCTGACTGCCAATTTTTGCCTGTGAACAAATGAGATGGTGCAGGTTCTACCTCAACAAAGACATTAACAAATTCTTTGAGTCTGAGCTTTTAGACAGGGAAATTAGTATTTTAAATACAATATTCTGTCTTGACTCATTTCCCTAGGTTGGTTCATGCCACGGGTTGTCTAGGGAATGACCCAGTTTTAAGCCAATCTTTCTGTTACCAATGTTACAAATTTTAACCATACCCAATAACTTAAAACTCAGTAACTATAACCAAAGACATGTAGAGTGTATTATACATCTAAAATTAATCAGAAACAAAAAATGAAGGAATAATTACACATATTTTAATATTTAGATCAAAACAATTATTTTTACCTTTTTTTCTAACTGTAATTTTAAGAGAAGCATTTTGTCACCTGTTGAGTCCAATAAACACAGTCAAAGATTTTCAAGAGAACAGCTAATCAGTTCCATTACCAGAAGCTGTGAAGCCCTGGTGCCTTTTAGGATTGGCTAGTAAATATTTAGCCAGCCCCTAGGGAGCTTCTCCCCAGGACCTAGGCTCAACAACAGACACAGGTTCCAAAGCCAATTGAAAACTGGCTTTTTTATTTATTTGTTCCTTGTCTGAAAGGAGTTAAACTACATCAAGGTGAACCAACCAGCATTTAAAAGTTTTAACTATTTTTTAAACATGAAACACAAAACATTCAAGCAATGAGAAGCAAAACCCAGACATAAATTGATATTCCTGACAGCCTGGTTACCAAGGACAGACAATAGACATAGGGAGAAAACTAGATGATGCCCCCACCAAAGGGACCCTAGATATCCTACCTGAAGGACCCAGAACCAGAAATAAGCATTCTAATACCAGCAAAGGAGGACCGTCTTCTGCCTTCCTTTTGTCCTTTTGAGAGCTCTTTAAAAAGCTTAAGCTTCATTTTCCTTCTCTCTCCAAAGTATTCAGAGAGAGTCTGGAAGGACTGTTTTCAACCCCATTCTCTCTTTTGTCTAGGGTTAAATCCGTCTCTAGTCAGGGTCCAAAGACTAAAAGCATCTTAAGTAGAACTGACTTTGCTTCTTAGATTTTAGCATAACTTTTAAAAGAACACACACACACAAAACATTTTATCATTATTACCTTGTCCTTTTACAAGGTTTTACCCACCATTACTCCAAATCTTTTTTTTTCTTTTTGCAAACTTTAATTCTCATGCCCTTTTGAATTCTGCCATTGGGCCTTTCCCTGGCCCATTTTCTCCCCAATTTCTCAATCTCCTTCCAATGTTATCTCCTCATCTGCATCAGATTCATAGGAAGTTGAACCAGAGTCACTGTCCCTGCCAATTGACTCTTTTAGTATGTTCATCCCAGCAGTTCCAAAGGTCCTTTCAATTTCCATCATCTATTCTTTTCAACCCTCTAATTTTCAATCAAGTAAAGCATCCTTCACCAACCTATCATGAAAGGTAAAAATTTGAATGTTTTGATCCTCCGCCTTGGAGGGCCTTCTTGTAAATCCCATTTAATCTAATCTATCCAATCCGAATATTCAATCTCGCTAACAGCTACAAACCAAGGGATTGACTTGTTTTTATAGTTTTAACAAAATCTTGGGCTGTCTTTACCTTAATACCAGTACCTTGTTGTTTGAGTAAACTTACAAGCTGATCTATGACCAATAACGAGGAACTTGTGGTTCTCATGGCTAAGACAAAACCTTTGTAGGCTACTTACTTGCAGCTTTGCCCCGTGGTCGCCACTTCCTTGCCGGCCGGCCTTTTGGAACGATCCTGTCAGGTTGTTCTCTCTTTCCCGATCTCGGTGGGACCTCCAGATGATGGCGCCTTCACCGCCAGTGTGTGAATATCGAGCTTAGGTCTGTGGGATTGAAAGAAAAAACATACACGCATCACCTGTTTTCAGAGAGTGTCACCAAGGCTTTACTGAGATCTCCTTATACACCCGAGGCAAAAGCCATGGAAAAACAACAAGGCAGGTGAAAATCCCCAACCAGGAAAACAGGTAAAGTCTGTGTGGTGAAAAGTCCCAGGCCCAATCAGGGGCACAAAAAACTTCTTAACAACAACAAGCTGAAGGGCTTGGTGGGGGGAAGGGTGCCATGAAAAGTCCTCCCCCCAAATCAGGGGACAAGAGCAGCTGCCAAGGGTGTAAACAACTTCTTTCTATAGCAGGCTAAAAGGCTCAGTGAGGGGGAAGGGAGACACCCCAAGGTAGGGCCCAACAGTCACAGATGAGGCAAGAGAGACTTCTGAGGGCTTTCCCTGGGCCTCAGCAGTGCAGTCACTCCTTTGGCAAGATCAGTAGCTGCTGATGGATCCTGATCTCCATAGATTAGCGGTCCCTGATTCGGCTTCTGTAATTTCATCATCAAAACTACAGAAATCCAGTAAGTTAAGGCCTACTGTCCACTTGGCATAGCTCTAGACTCATTTTGGAAAATATGCTTGTCACAGGGTTCTTCCTTTATACAAGCAAATAATGGGGCGTTACAACCTTCCATTCACAATCCAACTGCTTGACTGTTCTACATACTTCTACCTTGACATCACTGGGTTAGCTTTGACTTCTAATTCCCAAATACCACCTTGCCTTCCGTACACCTGGGTGTTTGGATTTCTGTGGGTTTAATTCATCCAGGGTGTGTCAGGCCCTTAGTGTTTCGGCAACCAAGAATGGTACTCTTTCCGGGTTTCGCCAAGTTGGTGATCATAGAGGAAAGAATCAGGTGGGCTTTTTGCCATGTAGAAATCTTTGGCTTCGTTCATTATTCTCCTGTTGTCTATTATGAGGTGGGTCCTAGTGGTTTCCGTTGTACAGGTAGCTGAGGACCTCCTCCTTGGAGCACTCCAACTTCTCACACACTTCTTCCAAGGCTTCATCATCAATCCTGGTTGAACTATAAGAAGGGTCCTCAGGAAAGAGATATTTTGGAAGGTCCTGTTTAAACTATTTGCGTTCCATGGTATCTTTTACTGTGGCCCTCTCCATGGGATCTACCTTCAGCAAAGGCTTCAAAGACATATTACAGAGGGATTTAAATACTGAGGGGTATAAAATATCCCATCGCATATCTTCTTACAAAAACTTGGCATGTGGTAATCATCAAAAGGGAGGGTTCCACATAGCAAAGCATAGAGAATGACCCTGCTGCTCCAGATGTTCACCTCAGGGCCTGCATACAATCTTTCTGAAATTACTTCTGGTGCAGCATAATTGAGTGAGCCACAGCTTGCCTTAAAAATTCACCCTCTGGGGGTTGGGGATTTAGCTCAGTGGTAGAGCGCTTGCCTAGCAAGCACAAGGTCCTGGGTTCGGTCCCCAGCTCCGAAAAATAGAAAAGAAAAAAAAAAAAATTCACCCTCTGACACCTGTTGGAAAGACCAAAGTCGGCTATCTTTGCATTCATGTGTGCATCAAGCAGTATGTCTTCAAGTTTCAAATCTCTGTGGCCACTATATGCCTGGGACAGTAATCCACACAAGGATCTGCTGGAACAGATGTTGACTTTCCTTTTTGGCCAACCTTCTGTTGTTACAGATATAATCAAATAGCTCTCCTCCTGAGACGCATTCCATCACCAGGCAAATATCAAATGGTGTACCAATGACCTGGTACAGTTTGATTATGTGAGGGTACTTGAAAAGCCTCAGGTTCTGAATATCTTTGAGGATTTTTCCAACAACAACAAGGTTTCGAATCTTCTAACAGTTGAGTATCTTCACAGCAACTTTATGTCCAGTCAACTCATGCTTGCCCACCTTTACTTTCCCGAAGGTGCTGCTGCCACCCAGCGTGTCCCCCAGGATGCAGTGACCGATCTTCACCTGCCCGTCGCCATCTTTCTCCAGGACACAGACTCAGCCTTAAAGATTATCAGAAGAGTGCATTGGGTTCCATTACAGATGATTGTGAGCCACCATGTGGATGCTGGGAATTGAACTCAGGACCTCTGGAAGAGCAGTTAGTGCTCTTAACCTCTGAGCTGTCACGCCCACCTCAGCCGGCAAGGAAGACGCAACACGGTCGGATTCTTCTCAACAGCCTTTATTGCAGGACCACCTCTTTGCTGATACCGGGACCTCGAGCGGCAAAAGCGTTCGCTTTGTATACACAACAGGCTGGGGCTATGCTAATTGCCTTTCAGGGATTGGCAGAGCACGAATCACCCCACTATCACCCCTGCTATTTGTCCTCCAGGGATTGGCGGAGAACGAATCACCTCACTAGCGTGGTACCGTCCCGGCCAACTGACACCAGGTGCAAAACCCGCGCATGCCCAGTACCGTTGTTCACCACAGGAGGGCGACCTACACTGAGCTATCTCTCCAGCCCCCCCAAAAGATGCCCCAACATATAACAAAGACATATGCTCCACTATGTTCATAGCAGCCTTATCTATAATAGCCAGAAGCTAGAAAGAACCCAGATGCCCTTCAACAGAGGAATGGATACAGAAAATGTGGTACATCTCTACAATGGAATACTACTCTGCTATCAAAAACAATGGCTTCATGAAATTCATAAGCAAATGGATGGAACTGGAAAATATCATCCTGAGTGATGTAACCCAAACACAGAAAAACACACATGGTATGCACTCATTGATAAGTGGCTATTAGCCCAAATGCTTGAATTACCCTGGATGCACAGAACACATGAAACTCAAGAAGGATGACCAAAATGTGAATGCTTCACTCCTTCTTTAAAAGGGGAACAAGAATACCCTTGGAGGGAATAGGGAGACAAAGTTTAGAACAGAGGCAGAAGGAACACCCATTCAGAGCCTGCCTCACATGTGACCCATACATATACAGCCACCAAACTAGATAAAATGGATGAAGCAAAGAAGTGCAGGCTGACAGGAACCGGATGTAGATCTCTCCTGAGAGGCACACCCAGAATACAGCAAATACATAGGTGAATGCCAGCAGCAAACCACTGAAAGGACTGAAAGCTTGAAGGGGCTTGAGACCTCATATGAACAACAATGCCAACCAACCAGAGCTTCCAGGGACTAAGCCACTACCCAAAGACTATACATGGACTGACCCTGGGCTCCAACCGCATAAGTAGCAATGAATAGCCTAGTAAGAGCACCAGTGGAAGGGGGAGCCCTTGGTCCTGCCAAGACTGAACCCCCAGTGAACGTGATTGTTGCGGGGAGAGCAGTAATAGGGGGATGATGGGGAGGGGAACACCCTTATAGAAGGGGAGGGGGAGGGGCTAGGGGGATGTTGGTCTGGAAACCGGGAAAGGGAATAACAATAGAAATGTAAATAAGAAATACCCAAGTTAATAAAGGTGGAAAAAAAAAAAAGACTATCAGAAGAAATTATCTGCCACCTGGTGCCCATCTGTGAAATTGCACCCTGAGACTTTCCAAAGTCCACCAGGAAGTTTAGTCTGCAGGTCACAAAAACTTTAAATGTCTTCTCCATCAGGAGCAAACCGATGGTGACTTTGCATCTGGATGAAGAGTCTCAGTCTAGACAGCAGTTAAAACTGTAACAACCAAAATAAAATTTATGAATATAAACCGCGTTTTGAAGAGAATTCAATTGCCAGGCGGTGGTGGTACAAATCTTTGATCCCAGCACTTGGAAGGCAGAAGCAGGAGGAACTCTGAGTTCAAGGCGAGTCTGGTCTACAGAGTTCTAGGACAGCCAGGACTGCACTGAGAAACCCTGTCTCAGATGGGGTGGCAGGAAAAAAGGGGGAGAGAGATTATTAATAAAACATAATCAAAAGTATTCATTAGATGGAGAAACACAAAGTTTGAACTTTTTGTGCCCACTTCAGCAGCACACATAGTAAAATCAGACCAATATAGAGAAGATCGGAATGCTGCCTGCTAGAGGGTGACATGGAAATTCTCAAAGTGGTCTGGATCTGTATATTGTGTTTTAAAAGAAATCTATTCAATAAAAATTGTTCATTTATTGAATGACCTTCTCAGTTACAAAATAAAGGCTAAGACAGCCACATGTGTACATCAAGGCAACAATTGATAAACTATGAAAAGAGGGAGAGGGGAGAGGGTCGAGTGGAATGAGGGACCGCCCTCTGTCCAGGATCTGAGAGGGAGGCTGTGGAGGAGGGATAGAGAGCGAAATGATTTGAAATGGGAGTCCACTTAGCCTTTGTCCTTTTGAACTAAGGATATTTGTTTGTTTTGCATACTCACAGAAGGAGTAAAATAACTCCTTGAAAATGAGTACCATACACATGACCTATGACCCTTTCAGTCACATCTGTATATGTGTAGATGATGATGATGTCAACTTGTTTATGGTTGTCATTATTAGCATTTCCTCTAGGCTCTGCCCAACAGTTAACCTAAGCTAACAGTTAACCTAAGTTAACAGCCAGGCTTGTTGTGAAAGGTCTGTTTGGCCTCCCTCTCCCCCCACCCTTCTTCCCTCTCTTTTTCTCTCCCTGTCCCCTTCTCTCTTTCTCTCTCTGCACCCCCAACATGTTCCAGGTTGGCTTCTTCCTCTCTCTCTCTCTCTCTCTCTCTCTCTCTCTCTCTCTCTCTCTCTCCTTCTCTGTCCCCGTTCTTTCTCTGTCTCTACTCCCTGTCCCACATCCCCTTCCTATGTCCCAAATAAATTTCATTTTATACTAGATCAGCCCTATGGATGATATGGGGGGCCAGGGCTCAACATGGGCCCTCTGTGGCACCTCCTTCTACCACATCATGCTGCCACATTCAAATACATATCAGTCAACTACAGATGACCACATGTGTGTGAATGTGTGAGCTCCAACTCCATGAATTCCTGCTGCAATGGAATGCAATGCAGACCCAAGAAAGGCTCCAAGGGTCTCTTATGTAATGATGTGGAACTGACGTCCCAAGTAATTGGCTCAGTGGTTAAGAACACTTGTTTCTCTAGCAAAGGACCCAGGTCTGTATACCAGGTCTGTGCACCCACATGACAGCTCACAACTGTCTGTCATTCCAGTCTCAGGGAATCTCAGCCCCTCTTCCTGACCTCAGCAAGCACTAAGAGCAATATGTTATGCACATACCTATGTGCAGGCAAAACACCATACATAGAAAATAAGAAAATCTAGGGGGCTGGGTTGGGAGACTGTGCATGACGGCACAGATCTGTAATTATAGCATTTGAGATACTAAAGTTGGATTGCCTTGTGTTGAAGGCCAGCCTGGGTTATAGAGAGAATGTCAGGCTAGCCTGGACTATAGAGAGAATGTCAGGCCAGCCTGGGCTATTGTGTATTAAAACTGTCAAAAACAAAACAAATACAGGAAAACAAAGTATGCTAGCATTTTCTGACCGAAAGAGAGAATGAGAGAGAGAGAGAGAGAGAGAGAGAGAGAGAGAGAGAGAGAGAGAGGACCACATTTCCTTGCATATTAAACATGCAAAAGAAATCAGTATCATTGGTTGAATCTTGAGAAAATAATGTGGTGCGGGGAGATGGGTAATTTGTGTGAATATATTGTCTATTCAGAACAAAATCAAAAGTTCTGTGTGGTAGTGCACCCCCACAAATCATAGCATTTGGGAGGTAGAGTAAAGGGGACTCATTACATTCTAGTCTATCCAGGGCTGCATAGCAAGACCCTGTCTCAGAAAACAGTTAATGTTCCTGTCCATGGCGCAGCAAGTAGAATCACATGTCACCAATCCCGAAGGTCTGGGTTTTATTCCCAGGATCCACATGGCAGAGGGAGAGAACAATTCTCACACATTGCCCTCTGATTCCCACACAATGACTGCGGCACAGAAACACACCTGAGCACAGAGTAAGTAGAGGCTGGAGAGACGACTGAGTAAGTGGGAAAGCTTGTTGCTCTGGCAGAGGACCGTGGGTTGGTTCCCAGCACCCATGTGGCAGCTACAACCCCAGCTCAAGGGAATCCGATGCCTCTGGTCTCTGCAAGATCCTGAATGCACATGCACATACTGCCCCCAACACACATACATATAATTACAACACAACTTTAAAATAAATAAGCAACAAATCCAATGTAATTCATAAAGACGAGCCAAACAGCACAATTTCTGAAGATAGCATTCCTCGTAAGTGGAGGCTGTAAATCATTCAGGAAGCAGGAGCAGAAGGATGCTTAGCTCAAGCCAGCCAGGTCTACATAATGATGCTTTCTTTCCTCCTCTTCCTCCTCCTCCTCCTCCACCTCCTCTTCTTTTTTCTCCTCTTCTTCCTTCTCTTTTTCCTCTTCCTTCTCATCCTCTTCCTCTTTCTTTTCTTTGTGTAGGCCTGGCTGTCCTGGAACTAACTCTATAGACCAGATAAGCCTCGAACTCACAGGAATCTATCTCTATCTTTCCAATGTTGGGCATAAAGATATGTCCACAACATTCTGGTTAAAATGACTTTTATTTATTTTATGAATATTAGTATTTTACCAGCATGTATTTAAGTGCAGTACATATGTTCAGAGTTTAAGGTAGCTAGGAGAGGATGTCAGATGTTGTAATTATGTTTTGAGCTACAGTGTAATTACAGAACCATTCAGTGCTGGTAACCAAGCCTCTGCCTTCTGGAAGAGCCATCAGTCCTCTTCATTGTTGGACCAACTGTCCAGCCTACAACCCCTTTTTTAGAACTCCTAAGCAGCAGAGGTGATGAAGTAGAAATTTCTGGTTTCGTTGGAGACTCAATTGTGTCCTGTGATGTTTTTCTGGAAACTCTCTTATGAGAGGGTATTTTGCTGAAGCAGACATGTGAGAGGATGTTTCGCTCAGAACTGACATGTGGTGTATTGCTGGAAGCTGCTTGGTAAAAGGGCATGTGATGTTTTGCCAAAACAGATGCTTGAGAGGACACATGATGTTTGGAAAAAGTGTAAGTATAACCCGACAGGCAGTGGATGATGCTCTTGCATTGGTTTGCCTTGCGTTCTTCATGACTTTGACTTCCTAGAGAGAAAAGCACCAAAGAACTTCTGGTAGTATTCAGCTCTGAGTTTGATTATTTCCTCCTTCTACTCCTCCTGGGTGTATTTGCTTCTTTTGTTCTAGAGCTTTTAGGTTTGCTGTCAAGCTGCTGACATATGCTCTCTCCTGTTTCTTTCTGCAGGCACTCAGACCTATGAGTTTTCCTCTTAGCACAGCTTTCATTGTGTCCCATAAGTTTGCGTATGTTGTACCTTCATTTTCATTAAATTCTACGAACTCTTTAATTTCTTTCTTTATTTCTTCCTTGACCAGGTTATCACTAAATAGAGCATTGTTCAACTTCCATGTATATGTGGGCATTCTTCCCTTATTGTTATTGAAGACCAGCTTTAGCCCGTGATGGTCTGCTAGGACGCATGGGATTATTTCTATCTTCCTGCATCTGTTATATGGCCAATTTTGGAAAAAGCACTATGAGGTGGTGAGAAGAAGGTATAACCTTTGGTTTTAGGATGGAATGTTCTATAAATATCTGTTAAGTCCATTTGGTTCATAACTTCTGTTAGTCAGTTTATGTCTCTGTTTAATTTCTGTTTCCATGATCTGTCCATTAATGAGAGTGGGGTATGGAAATCTCCTACTATTATTGTGTGAGGTGCAATGTGCGTTTTGAACTTTAGTAAGGTTTCCTTTATGTATGTAGGTGCCCTTGTATTTGGAGCATAGATATTTTGGATTGAGAGTTCATCTTGGTGATTTTCCCTTTGATGAATATAAAGTGTCCTTCCTTATCTTTTTTGATGACTTTTGGTTGAAAATCAATTTTATTCAATATTAGAATGGCTACTCCAGCTTGCTTCTTCAGACCATTTGCTTGGAAAGTTGTTTTTCAGACTTTTACTCTGAGGTAGTGTCTCTCTTCTTTGTCTCTGAGGTGTGTTCCTGTAGGCAGTGAAATGCTGGGTCCTCATTATGTATCCAGTTTGTTAATCTGTGTCTTTTTGCGGGGGGGATTGAGTCCATTGATGTTCAGAGATATTAAGGAATAGTGATTGTTGCTTCCTGTTATCTTTGTATTTAGAGGTGAGATTATGTTTGTGTGCTTGTCTTTGTTTTATTGCAAAACGATTAGTTTCTTGCTTTTTCTAGGGTGTTCTTGCCTCCTTATTTTGTGCTTTACCATTTATTATCCTTTGTAGGGCTGGATTTGTAGAAAGATATTGTGTAAATTTGGTTTTGTCATGGAAAGTCTTAGTTTCTCCATCTATGTTAAGTGAGAGTTTTGCCGGATACAGTAACCTGGGCTGGCATTTGTGTTCTCTTAGGGTCTGTATGACATCTGTCCAGGATCTTCTGGCTTTCATAGTCTCTGGTCAGAAGTCTGGTATAATTCTGATAGGTCTGCCTTTATATGTTACTTGACCTTTTTCCCCTACTGCTTTTAATATTCTTTCTTTGTTTTGTGCATTTGGTGTTTTGACTATTATGTGACAGGAGGAGTTTCTTTTCTGGTCCAATCTATTTGGAGTTCTGTAGGCTTCTTATATGTTTATAGGCATCTCTTTCTTTAGGTTAGGGAAGTTTTCTTCTATGATTTTGTTGAAAATATTTACTGATCCTTTGAGCTGCGAGTCTTCACTCTCTTTTATACCTGTTATCTTTATGTTTGATCTTCTCACTGTGTCCCGGATTTCCTGTATGTTTTGGGCCAGTAGCATTTTCTGTTTTACATTACCTTTGACAGTTGTGTCGATGATTTCTATGGTATCTTCTGCTACTGAGATTCTCTCTTCTATCTCTTGTATTCTGTTGGTGATGCTTGTATCTACAGCTCATTGTTTCTTCCTTTGGTTTTCTATATCCAGGGTTGTCTCCCTTTATGCTTTCTTTATTGTTTCTATTTCCATTTTTAATTCCTTCACCTGTTCAATTGTTCTTTCTTGTAATTCTTTCAGGGATTTTTGTGTTTCCTCTCTAAGGGCTTCTACTTGTTTACTTGTGTTTTCCTGTATTTCTCTAAGGGAGTTCTTTATGCCTTTCTTAAAGTCCTCCACCATCATGATCAAATGTGATTTTAAATCTAGATCTTGCTTTTTTGGTGTGTTTAGATATTCAGTGCTTGCTTTGGTGGGAGAATTGAGCTCTGATGATGCCATATAGTCTTGGTTTCTGTTGCTTGGGTTCCTGCACTTTCCTCTCATCATCAAGTTGTTTCTGGTGTTACCTTGTTTTACTATTTCTGACAGTGGCTAGACCGTCTTATAGGCCTGTGTGTCAGGAGTACTGTAGACCTGTTTTCCTGTTTACTTTCAGCCAGTTATGGGAACAGAGTGTTCTGCTTTCAGACATGTAGTCTTTCCTGTCCACTGGATTCATCTGTCCCTGTGGGCAGGAACCAGAAGGGCCTGCCCCTCCTTCTCCTGGGTCCCTGTGCACAGGGGGCCCAGATGGCACTAAGCGTTTTCCTCTAGAGTCAGAAATGTGGGCAGAGTGTAGTCTCCTCTGGGTTCTCAGGTGTGTCTGCCTCTCTGAAGGTCTAGCTCTCTCTCCTATGGGATTTGGGTGCAGGGAGCTGTTTGACCAGGTCCATTCAGATCCGGGCACAGTCTGGACCGCAGGGCTCCTGCAGCTTGACTGTCCCTATCTTCCTGTGCCCAGAGGTCCTATACAGTTTCCTCTTGGGTCCGGGATGTGGGCAAAGGTGGGCAGAAGTGGCAGTCTCTCCTGTCCTGCAGTCTCAGGATTGCCCACACTTCTGGGCGATCTGCTCTCTCTCCCACGAGGTTTGGGAGCAGGAAGCTGTGGGCCAGGAGCAGCGAGATTCCGGTGCCAGCTAGAAACCAGAAGTGTCCAGTCCCAGAAGAATTTTGCCTTTGTGTGTCCTGAGTCCACCAGACAGGTCACTTGGAGCAGAAAAGTTGGTCTTACCTCTGGTCTCGGGCCTGAAGTCGCTCCTAGGGGTTCGGTTTCAGCTCTCCATGAGGGCAGCAACCAGAAGGACCTGCCCCTACTTCTGGGTCCCTGTGCGCAGAGCTTCTTACAGTTTTTAACAAGCCAGGCAAGGACACCTCTTGCCTTCTAATTGTATCAGAGGCAGAGCTCCTTTAACTAAATTCTACTTCGTGCAATTCAATATTTCCCAAGAGTGCTGATCAGTAAGCCTCAATCCTACTTCAGGTTTCTCCTATATTAAAGTGACCCATATAACAAACACGCAGTATCCACGTTATATCCAACAGTTATGGTTGATACTCATTTGTAAGGCCACTTTGTATCTATTTGCTGGGTTTAGCAAATAGTTATCAAAACACACATGCATACACACATGCATTTCTCTTGGCTCAAGAGCATGGACAGTACATAACTTAGGACTACCCCTGTGCATCCAGGCAGTTGTCACACATGCCTTCAATTCCAGCAC
This sequence comes from Rattus rattus, assembly GCF_011064425.1. Classification (NCBI taxonomy): domain Eukaryota; kingdom Metazoa; phylum Chordata; class Mammalia; order Rodentia; family Muridae; genus Rattus; species Rattus rattus. The sequence continues at coordinate 7,767,193 of NC_046157.1, forward strand.
TCTAGAAACAGAGGCAGGCGGGTCTCTGGGCTCAAGGGCAGCCTGGTCTACAGAGTGACTGCCAAGACAGCCAGGATTACACAGACAAACTCTGTCTCAAAGAACAAAACAAAACAAAGATTAGTTTTGAAAAGCTGACTATGTGGGAAATCCAACTTAAGCTTGTTTTTGGCATCCTTCTCAAGAAGGGAGGTCAAGATAACATGCTGAGTACACAGTAGGACAGCAGTCTGTGGGTTTACATATATTATTACCAGTGTCTGTGAGGCCTAGCAATAGTTCAAGGCTACTCAATGTATAAATGTCTTTGTATCATGTCAGAACCCTAGCTAGGTTTCCAGGTAGGAGGAAGGGGAAAGAGAAGGAAATGGAGGAGCTGGCAACTGGGAAAGGAGGAAGTTAGGAAGCACAGTGTCAAGAAAGACTTGGATCACTGTGGCATTTCTAGTGTAGAATCACACCCAGGAGAGCCAGGAGGCAAACAATGCAGAATTGGAGAAGGAGGATCTGAGCGATCATCTGAGCTGTCCGGGTTACTAAGGGTCAAAGCACGTGACTGAGTAAGCTTGCTTATGTCTGATTATGGCAGCCTGTATCTCACACCCAATCTCATTCCTCCCTGGATACATTTAGACTGTGTCTCAGTTTTGCATTAAGTGTGCCTAGTGGATTTTAAATTTGACACCAGCCTGGGCAATCAATGAACGCCATCTGAAACAAAATAGAACAAGAAAGACACAGTGATAAGCAAGGGAGAGGGAGGAAAGGAAGGCACACTTCCTGGTATGGCTCCTAAGAATTCTACTAGAGTCGAAAGAAAGTCCTTAGAGGATTGATGCTTTTGTTGGTTTGTTTTTGAGACAAGGTCTCCCTATTTTTTTTTCTTTTTTTCAGAGCTGGGGACCGAACCCAGGGCCTTGCATTTGCCAGGCAAGCACTCTACCACTGGAGCTAAATCTCAAACCCCAGTCTCCCTATTAATAAAGCTCTGGCCACTCCATAGACCAGGTTGACCTCAAACTCTCAAAGATTCACCTGCTCCTGTCTCCTGAATGTTCAGACTTGGCTGCCCCCATGCCCGGCCTGTTTCCAATTTTAGTGTTATTGTTTATCTGTAGCAACTGCAATGGGATATCAACTAAAATGAATGGGAACTTTTAAGATCTGTGTTTTTTCTAAAAGTATTTTCATACAGTAAAGAAATGTCTGTCAACGTGCTTTGGAAATTACAAAACTAATGTTTCTGTGAGAGAAGAATATTTTGAGTGACCAACCTGAGTTTGTTTATTTTTTCCTGATTTCCTGATAACTGCCCACTCCCCTTTCTGCTCAAGCAGCTGACTCTGTGTTTGTGCTTGGTAAAAGAATGTGGTTCCTCAGGGCAACATTCAGCTGGCTCCCTTAAAATGGTCTTCCTGGTTAATGTGCTCGGGTAATGTTCTAAATGGTTACTGGAACTGCTCAGATCCAGTGCTGTGCTGGATATTCAGTATTTAGAGTACTAATGGCCATTGTGGATGGAAGGTAGACAAAATCTGAAATTATAATAACCTACTCCTGATGCTTGTGTTCAGATTTATAAAAGAAGGGGGATGAGGAAGAAAGTGCAAGAGTTGTTTAGCACCAAAAGTAAATAAGGGAAACTCATCTGAAACTGGGCAGAAGCCATTTTATGGGAAAGAGACGAGGAAGACTATGGGGAGTGGGATTCCTGAGACACAGAGCTCTGCCCTCCCTTCTGGAAACAGCCTGGGCCAAATCCTTAGAGAGCATAGCTGTGGGGTGCATCTTGGCACTCCTGTCTCCTGATGCTCTTTCTGAGAAGTCCTTCATCCATAATTGGACATAGAAGTGTCAGTTAAAGTAGCTTCACAGAGAGATGTGTTCAGACCAGTGGTCCTCTGCACCCACCCAGACTCTGCACTATGTGAGATTCTAGAATGAATGTATAAATCTATATGGGAAGAGGTAAGCTAAAGAGACTCCAGTAAGGACTAGGTTTAGTTTCCCCTAAGCCCAGTAGAGAGTCTACGTGAAATGGAAATTAATAGAAACATAACTTATATTTCTTGAACATCTGAATTCATGCCAAAGAGTATGCTAAAACTTTCTTTGTAGTTGGTATCCAGTTTTGTTTGTTTTAGGGCTTTTGTTTGTTTGTTTTTGTTTTCCATGATAGGGCTTCTCTATGGGCTTATATTTTTCAAACTATACATTAATTATGTTTCTTTAATGCTTCAACTTCCCTTCTAGCACATCACCCTCTAGAGGTAGGGGAAAAGAAAGGTTAATAGGAAAAAGGGGTTGTAGTCCAGTTTACAAAATAGTTCTGTGAGAGCGATTCCAATATTCATTGTCAGCAGTCCAGTTCACCAACAAACATCAAACATGAATCAGCAGCTGTTTGATCCAGAAGAAACCTCAAGGCTTCACAGATTGGCTGGAGTCTGAAGAAGTCATGAGAAGCATTTGGAATACTACCAGAAGTTCTTTGGTGCTTTTCTCTCTAGGAAGTCAAAGTCATGAAGAACGCAAGGCAAACCAATGCAAGAGCATCATCCACTGCCTGTCGGGTTATACTTACACTTTTTCCAAACATCATGTGTCCTCTCAAGCATCTGTTTTAGCAAAACATCACATGCCCTTTTACCAAGCAGCTTCCAGCAATACACCACATGTCAGTTCTGAGCGAAACATCCTCTCACATGTCTGCTTCAGCAAAATACCCTCTCATAAGAGAGTTTCCAGAAAAACATCACAGGACACAATTGAGTCTCCAACGAAACCAGAAATTTCTACTTCATCACCTCTGCTGCTTAGGAGTTCTAAAAAACGGGTTGTAGGCTGGACAGTTGGTCCAACAATGAAGAGGACTGACGGCTCTTCCAGAAGGCAGAGGCTTGATCATCAGCACTGAATGGTTCTGTAATTACACTGTAGCTCAAAACATAATTACAACATCTGACATCCTCTCCTAGCTACCTTAAACTCTGAACATATGTACTGCACTTAAATACATGCTGGTAAAATACTAATATTCATAAAATAAATAAAAGTCATTTTAACCAGAATGTTGTGGACATATCTTTATGCCCAACATTGGAAAGATAGAGATAGATTCCTGTGAGTTCGAGGCTTATCTGGTCTATAGAGTTAGTTCCAGGACAGCCAGGCCTACACAAAGAAAAGAAAGAGGAAGAGGATGAGAAGGAAGAGGAAAAGAGAAGGAAGAAGAGGAGAAAAAAGAAGAGGGGGGGGAGGAGGGGGAGGAAGAGGAGGAGGAGGAGGAGGAGGAGGAAGAGGAGGAAAGAAAGCATCACTATGTAGACCTGGCTGGCTTGAGCTAAGCATCCTTCTGCTCCTGCTTCCTGAATGATTTACAGCCTCCACTTACGAGGAATGCTATCTTCAGAAATTGTGCTGTTTGGCTCGTCTTTATGAATTACATTGGATTTGTTGCTTATTTATTTTAAAGCTGTGTTGTAATTATATGTATATGTGTTGGGGGCAGTATGTGCATGTGCATTCAGGATCTTGCAGAGACCAGAGGCATCGGATTCCCTTGAGCTGGGGTTGTAGCTGCCACATGGGTGCTGGGAACCAACCCACAGTCCTCTGCCAGAGCAACAAGCTTTCCCACTTGCTCAGTCGTCTCTCCAGCGTCTACTTACTCTGTGCTCAGGTGTGTTTCTGTGCCACAGTCATTGTGTGGGAATCAGAGGGCAATGTGTGAGAATTGTTCTCTCCCTCTGCCATGTGGATCCTGGGAATGAAACCCAGACCTTCGGGATTGGTGACATGTGACTCTACTTGCTGGGCCATGGACAGGCACATTAACTGTTTTCTGAGACAGGGTCTTGCTATGCAGCCCTGGGTAGACTAGAATGTAATGAGGAGTCCCCTTTACTCTACCTCCCAAATGCTATGATTTGTAGGGGTGCACTACCACACAGAACTTTTGATTTTGTTCTGAATAGACAATATATTCACACAAATTACCCATCTCCCAGCACCACATTATTTTCTCAAGATTCAACCAATGATACCGATTTCTTTTGCATGTTTAACATGCAAGGAAATGTGGTTCTCTCTCTCTCTCTCTCTCTCTCTCTCTCTCTCTCTCTCTCTCTCTGTCAGAAAATGCTAGCATACTTTGTTTTCCTGTATTTGTTTTGTTTTTGACAGTTTTAATACACAATAGCCCAGGCTGGCCTGACATTCTCTCTATAGTCCAGGCTAGCCTGACTTTCTCTCTATAACCCAGGCTGGCCTTCAACACAAGGCAATCCAACTTTAGTATCTCAAATGCTATAATTACAGATCTGTGCCGTCATGCACAGCCTCCCAACCCAGCCCCCTAGATTTTCTTATTTTCTATGTATGGTGTTTTGCCTGCACATAGGTATGTGCATAACATATGCTCTTGGTGCTTGCTGAGGTCAGGAAGAGGGGCTGAGATTCCCTGAGACTGGAATGACAGACAGCTGTGAGCTGCCATGTGGGTGCTGGTACACAGACTTGGGTCCTTTCCTAGAGAAACAAGTGTTCTCAACCACTGAGCCAATTACTTGGGACATCAGTTCCACATCATTACATAAGAGACCCTTGGAGCCTTTCTTGGGTCTGCATTGCATTCCATTGCAGCAGGAATTCATGGAGTTGGAGCTCAGACATTCACATGCATGTGGTCATCTGTAGTTGACTGATATGTATTTGAATATGGCAGCATGATGTGGTAGAAGGAGGTGCTACAGAGGGCGCATGTTGAGCCCTGGCCCCCCATATCAGCCATAGGGCTGGTCTAGTATAAAACGAAATTTATTTGGGACATAGGAAGGGGATGTGGGACAGGGAGTAGAGACAGAGAAAGGAAGGGGACAGAGAAGGGAGAGAGAGAGAGAGAGAGAGAGAGAGAGAGAGAGAGAGAGAGAGAGAGAGAGGAAGAAGCCAACCTGGAACATGTTGGGGTGCAGAGAGAGAAAGAGAGAAGGGGACAGGGAGAGAAAAAGAGAGGGAAGAAGGGTGGGGGGAGAGGGAGGCCAAACAGACCTTTCACAACAAGCCTGGCTATTGCTAGGTTAACTGTTGGGCAGAGCCTAGAGGAAATGCTATAATGACAACCATAAACAAGTCGACATCATCATCATCTACACATATACAGATGTGACTGAAAGGGTCATAGTTCATATGTATGGTACTCGTTTTCAAGGAGTTATTTTACTCCTCTGTGAGTATGCAAAACAAACAAATATCCTTAGTTCAAAAGGACAAAGGCTAAGTGGACTCCCATTTCAAATCATTTCACTCTCTATCCCTCCTCCACAGCCTCCCTCTCAGATCCTGGACAGAGGGCGGTCCCTCATTCCACTCGACCCTCTCCCCTCTCCCTCTTTTCATAGTTTATGAATTGTTGCCTTGATGTACACATATGGCTGTCTCAGCCTTTATTTTGTAACTGAGAAGGTCATTCAATAAATGAACAATTTTTATTGAATAGATTTCTTTTAAAACACAATATACAGATCCAGACCACTTTGAGAATTTCCATGTCACCCTCTAGCAGGCAGCATTCCTATCTTCTCTATATTGGTCTGATTTTACTATGTGTGCTGCTGAAGTGGGCACAAAAAGTTCAAACTTTGTGTTTCTCCATCTAATGAATACTTTTGATTACATTTTATTAATAATTTCTCTCCCCCCTTTCCCCCCCACCCCATCTGAGACAGGGTTTCTCTGTGCAGTCCTAGAACTCACTCTGTAGACCAGACTCGCCTTGAACTCAGAGTTCCTCCTGCCTCTGCCTTCCAAGTGCTGGGATCAAAGATTTGTACCACCACCTGGCAGTTGAATTCTCTTCAAAATGCAGTTCATATTCATAAATTTTATTTTGGTTGTTACAGTTTTAACTGCTGTCTAGACTGACACTCTTCATCTAGATGCAAAGTCACCATCGGTTTGCTCCTGATGGAGAAGACATTTAAGGTTTTTGTGATTTGCAGACTAAACTTCCTGGTGGACTTTGGAAAGTCTCAGGGTGCAATTTCACAGATGGGCACCAGGTGGCGGATAATTTCTTCTGATAATCTTTTTTTTTTTTTTTCCACCTTTATTAACTTGGGTATTTCTTATTTACATTTCTGCTTTTCTTTCTTTCTTTCTTTCTTTTTTTTTTTTTTCCGGAGCTGGGGACGGAACCCAGGGCCTTGCAGTTGCTAGGCAAGCACTCTACCACTGAGCTAAATCCCCAACCCCTCTTATTTACATTTCTATTGTTATTCCCTCTCATGGTTTCCAGGCCCCCTAGTCCCTCTCCCTCCCCTTCTCTATCGGTGTTCCCCTCCCCATCATCCCCCTATTACTGCTCTCCCCCCAACAATCACATTCACTGGGGGTTTAGTCTTGGCAGGACCAAGGGCTTCCCCTTCCACTGGTGCTCTTACTAGGCTATTCATTGCTACTTATGCGGTTGGAGCCCAGGGTCAGTCCATGTATAGTCTTTGGGTAGTGGCTTAGTCCCTGGAAGCTCTGACTGGTTGGCATTGTTGTTCATATGAGGCCTCAAGCCCCTTCAAGCTTTCAGTCCTTTCTCTGATTCCTTCAATGGGGGTCCCGTTCTCAGTTCAGTGGTTTGCTGCTGGCATTTGCCTATGTATTTGCTGTATTCTGGGTGTGCCTCTCAGGAGAGATCTACATCTGGTTCCTGTCAGCCTGCACTTCTTTGCTTCATCCATCTTATCTAGTTTGATGGCTGTATATGTATGGGCCACATGTGGGGCAGGCTCTGAATGGGTGTTCCTTCTGCCTCTGTTCTAAACTTTGCCTCCCTATTCCCTCCAAGGGTATTCTTGTTCCCCTTTCAAAGAAGGAGTGAAGCATTTGCATTTTGGTCATCCTTCTTGAGTTTCATGTGTTCTGTGCATCCAGGGTAATTCAAGCATTTGGGCTAATAGCCACTTCTCAATGAGTGCATACCATGTGTGCTTTTCTGTGATTGGGTTACCTCACTCAGGATGATATTTTCCAGTTCCCTCCACTTGCCTATGAATTTCATAAAGGCATTGTTTTTGATAGCTGAGTAATATTCCATTGTGTAGATGTACCACATTTCCTGTATCCATTCCTCTGTTGAAGGGCATCTGGGTTCTTTCCAGCTTCTGGCTTTTATAAATAAGGCTGCTATGAACATAGTGAAGCATATGTCTTTGTTATATGTTGGGGCATCTTTTGGCGGGGCTGGATAGATAGCTCAGAGGTTAAGAGCACTGACTGCTCTTCCAGAGGTCCTGAGTTCACTTCCCAGCAACCACATGGTAGCTCACAATCATCTGTAATGGAACCCAATGCCCTCTTCTGATAATCTTTAAGGGTGAGTCTGCATCCTGGAGAAAGATGGCGATGGGTGGGTGATGATCGGCCACTGCATCCTGGGGGACACGCTGGGCTGCAGCAGCACCTTCGGGAAAGTGAAGGTGGGCAAGCATGAGTTGACTGGACATAAAGTTGCTGTGAAGATACTCAACTGTTAGAAGATTCGAAACCTTGATGTTGTTGGAAAAATCCTCAGAGAGATTCAGAACCTGAGGCTTTTCAAGTACCCTCACATAATCAAACTGTACCAGGTCATTGGTACACCATCTGATATTTGCCTGGTGATGGAATGCGTCTCAGGAGGAGAGCTATTTGATTCTATCAGTAACAACGGACAAAAAGGAAAGTCAACATCTGTTCCAGCAGATCCTTGTGTGGATTACTGTCCCAGGCATATGGTGGTCCACAGAGATTTGAAATTTGAAGACATCCTGCTTGATGCACACATGAATGCAAAGATAGCCAACTTTGGTCTTTCCAACAGGTGTCAGAGGGTGAATTTTTAGAGCAAGCTGTAGCTCACCCAATTATGCTGCACCAGAAGTAATTTCAGAAAGATTGTATGCAGGCCCTGAGGTGAACATCTGGAGCAGCAGGGTCATTCTCTATGCTTTGCCATGTGGAACCTTCCCTTTTGATGATTACCACATGCCAAGTCTTTGTAAGAAGATATGTGATGGGATATTTTATACTCCTCAGTATTTAAATCCCTCTGTGATATGCCTTTGAAGCCTTTGCTGAAGGTAGATCCCATGGAGAGGGCCACAGTAAAAGGTACCATGGAACATGAATGGTTTAAAAAGGACCTTCCGAAATATCTCTTTCTTGAGGACCCTTCTTATAATTCAACCAGGATTGATGATGAAGCCTTGGAAGAAGTGTGTGAGAAGTTGGAGTGCTCCAAGGAGGAGGTCCTCAGCTACCCGTGCAAAGGAAACCACTAGGACCCACCTCATAATAGACAACAGGAGAATAATGAACGAAGCCAAAGATTTCTACATGGCAAAAAGCCCACCTGATTCTTTCCTCTATGATCACCAACTTGGCAAAACCCGGAAAGACTACCATTCTTGGTTGCCGAAACACCAAGGGCCTGACACACCCTGAATGAATTAAACCCACAGAAATCCAAACACCAAGGTGTATGGAAGGCAAGGTGGTATTTGGGAAGTAGAGGTCAAAGCTAACCCAGTGATGTCATGGTAGAAGTACGTAGAACAGTCAAGCAGTTGGATTGTGAATGGAAGGTTGTAACCCCCCCCCCATTATTTGCTTGTATGAAGGAAGAACCCTGTGACAAGCATATTTTCCAAAATGAGTCTAGAGCTATGCCAAGTGGACAGTAGGCCTTAACTTACTGGATTTCTGTAGTTTTGATGATGAAATTACAGAAGCCGAATCAGGGACCGCTAATCTATGGAGATCAGGATCCATCAGCAGCTACTGATCTTGACAAAGGAGTGACTGCACTGTTGAGGCCCAGGGAAAGCCCTCAGAAGTCTCTCTTACCTCATCTGTGACTGTTGGTCTCTACCTTGGGGTGTCTCCCTTCCCCCTCACTGAGCCTTTTAGCCTGCTATAGCAAAAAGGTGTTTCCACCCTTGGCAGCTGCTCTTGTCCCCTGATTTGGGGCAAGGACTTTTCATGGCACCCTTCCCCCCCACCAAATCTTCCAGCTTGTTGTTGTTAAGAAGTTGTTTATGCCCCTGATTGGGCCCAGAACTTTTCACCACACAGACTTTACCTGTTTTCCTGGTTGGGGATTTTCACCTACCTTGTTGTTTTTCCATGGCTTTTGCCTCGGGTATATAAGGAGATCTCAGTAAAGCCTTGGTGACACTCTCTGAAAACAGGTGATGCGTGTATGTTTTTTCTTTCAATCCCACAGACCTAAGCCCGCTATTCACACACTGGCGGTGCAGGCGCCATCATCTGGAGGTTCCACCGAGATTGGGAAAGAGAGGACAACCTGACAGGATTGTTCCAAAAGGCTGGCCGGCAAGGACGTGGCGACCACGGGGCAAAGCTGCAAGTAGGTAGCCTACAAAGGTTTTGTCTTAGCCATGAGAACCACAAGTTCCTCGTTATTGGTCATAGATCAGCTTGTAAGTTTACTCAAACAACAAGGTACTGGTATTAAGGTAAAGACAGCCCAAGATTTTGTTAAAACTATAAAACAAGTCAGTCCTTGGTTTATAGCTAGTGGCAGATTGAATATTCCGGATTGGAAATAGATTAAATGGGATTTACAGAAGGCCCTCCAAGATGGAGGATCAGAGAGCATTCTAATTGCTACCCTTTCCTTATGGAGGTTAGTGAAGGACGCTTTACTTAGTGAAAATGCGAGGGTCAAAGAATAGATGATGGAAATTGAAAGGACCTTTGGAACTGCACAGGATGAACATACTAAAGAGTCAATTGTAGGGACAGCGATGACTCTGATTCAACTTCCTATGAGTCTGATGCAGATGAGGAGATAACATTGGAAAGGGAGATTGAGAAATTGGGAGAAAATGGGCCAGGAAAGGCCCCAGTAAGCAGAATTCAGAAGGGCTGCAGGAATTGAAAGCACATGCAAAGAAAAGTAAAGATTTGGGGTAGTGGTGAGTAAACCTTGTAAAAAGGGACAAGGTAATAATGATAACATGTTTTTGTGCGTGTGTTCTTTTAAAGTTATGCTAAAACCTAGAGAAGCAAAGTCAGTTCTCATAGATGCTTTTAGTCTTTGGACCCTGACTAGAGACAGTTTACAATCTAGACAAAAGAGAGAATGGGGTTGAGAAATACAGTCCTTCCAGACTCTCCGCAGATACTTTGGAGATAGAAGGAAAATGAGCTTAAGCTTTTTAAGAGCTCTCCAAGGGACAGAAGGAAGGCAGGAGATGGTCCTGCCTCCTTGATGGTATTGGAGAAGTGCTTATTTCTGGTTCTGGGTCCTTCAGGTAGGATATCTGGGTCCCTTTCGTGGGACGCCATCTAGTTTTCTCCCTGTATGTCTATTGTCTGTCCTTGGTGCACCAGGCTATCCATGAATGTCAATTTATGTCTGGGTTTTGCTTCTCATTGCTTGATTGTTTTGTGTTTCATGTTTTTAAAAAAAAATGGTTAAAATTTTAAATGCTGGTTGATTCACCCCTTGATGTAGTTTTAACTCCTTTCAAGACAGGAACAAATAAATAAAAAGCAGTTTCAATTGGCTTTTGGAACCCTGCATCTGTAGCTAGGAGCCTAGGTCCACTGGGGAAGCTCCCTAGGGGGCTGGCTAAATGTTTACACTAGCCGGATCCTAAAGGCACCAGGAGCTTCACAGCTTCTGTGGTAATGGAACTGATGGCTGTTTCTCTTAGAAAATCTTTGACTGTGTTTATTGGACTCAACAGGTGACAAGGTGCTTCTCTTAAAATTACAGTTAGAAAAGGTAAAAATGGTGTTTGATCTAAATATTAAAGATATGTGTAGTCACTTCATTTTTTTGTTTCTGATTAGTTTTAGATGTATAATACACTCTACATGTCTTGGTTATAGTTTACTGAGTTTTAAGTTATTGGGTATGGTTAAAAATTTGTAACATTGGTAACAGAAAGTTGGCTTAAAACTGGAGTCATTCTAGACAACCCGTGGCATGAACCAACCTAGGGAAACAGGTCTAAATTGGAATAATATTTTAATATAATTCCTATTCTAGAAACCAGACTTATAAAAGAATTTAGAGCAATGTCTTTGTTGAGGAATTAGAACCTGCACCATCATTCGTTCACAGGCAAGAATTGGCAGTCAATTTTGGAGCATGGGGAATGGACTTGGTGTTTTAGAGAGACTGGATTTTGGAGAATAGATGGTTAGTTGGAGGTTGAGTTTTGCTTTCCAAAGTTATGGTTGTGCTCTGGTGTTACAAGGGAAACTTAAATATGTGGTTAAATGTCATGCCCACCTTGGCCAGCAAGGAAGACGCAACATGGCCAGATTCTTCTCAACAGCCTTTATTGCAGGAACACCTCATTGCTGATACGGGGACCTCGAGCGGCAAAGGTGCTCACCTTATATACACAACAGGCTGTGGTTGTGCTACTTGTCCTTCAGGGATTGGTGAGCAGGAATCACCCTATGCTACTTGTCCTCCAGGGATTGGCGGAGCACGAATCACCCCACTAACAGTGTACTGCCCTGGCCAGATTGACGCCAGGGGCAAACCCGCGCATGTGCAGTACTGTTGTTTATCACAGGAGGGCGCCAGATCATCTTTGTCTTACCCTGCCACTCCCTACATCTCCCCCTTTTTTGTTTAATTAAATGACTGGTCTAGATCAGGGCGTCACGACAATATGTCATTGCTCCTGTCTTAGGTCGTTCCTGACGATAACTCGGCCTTACCCATCGTTGGGTTACCCTATCACCACCGGCCCCCGTGTCTTAGGTTGGTCCAAGCTCGAGGAAAGTTGCCTGTCTCTGGATACATGACTCCACATGACAGTGACAAAAATGAACTAGGGTGAACTCTTAATCTTTCAAAGAGGCCAGCCATATGTTGGGAGAAGCACCATTTTCAATGGCTATCATAGCCTGGTAAACAACCCCTTTGTGTCTGGCATGTTCTCTTTTTAAACGACCAATAAGCCAGAGACGTACTACGCATCCCAGGAAGACAATAGCTCCCCAGGCAAACATGCCAGCCCACTCCTTAAAAAAGGAGAAAGCGTTGGTGATCCATGAGGTAAAATCTTCAACTGTGATGGGGTCCAATCTGGTGCTGTTAAGGACAGCAATTTGCATCAGCAATTGTCTTGATAGTTGCTCTGCTTTCATGGACCAGTTTCCTTTCAGATAATTCGAGATTTCTTTGCACTGTTGAGAATGCTGAGAAAAGTTAGCTTGCAAAGGAGTAATGCATAAACCTCTAAGGGAGGAAACACAGGACCGCTGTGTCACATGATACAGTGCTTCAATTTGTTCTTGAATTAAATCTATCCTTTGATTAGCTAATAGAAGGCCAGATGCCAAATGGGTATTAAATTCTTCTTGTATCTCTAGCGCCACTGCAGTTCTTTCTACAATCTGATCGACAGTCTCAGCTAGTCCTGGTTTCTGTGGCTGTAGTAGCTGTGGCAGCAGATAGCACAATAGCTGAAATTATAGCTGCAGTAATTCCAAAATCTCTTCTGGCTCTCAGCAAATTAAGAATAGGAAAGCTATCTGGGTTTGCCTCCACTGGGATTGGCACAAAGGAGGGAATCTTAACCATCACTGCGGTGTCATTGGTGCCATCCCAGCATTTAGCTAAATAGCAGACTACATCAGAGCTATTACAATTTAAAACATGATTGCTTACATTAGTGCTTATCAGAAAGAAAAAAGGTGATCTAACACATACTGAAGTACTAGTGGCAGTATCATTTGCCAAGAGATTATTATATTGAATATTGATCAACCTGATATCATTTTTTCTGGTAGCTGAAACATTATACGGTGTAAAGTTCTCACCCATCAACCTAGCAAAGGGGGACAGGGATGTATATGCCCCTTGCTCATTGGACAGCACCCACTGAAACCAAGGCCAGAGATTTTCCATGCCAGACTTATTCTGTTTCCAATTAAATTGTGTTTTGCTAAGAGGTGGGGAAAACTCAAATCCTGGCAAAAATTGTTTTGCTCTATGAAATGGACTCTGACATGGGGTAAAATCAGGTGGGAACTCTTGATATGGGGGACAAGCGGGTAAAACTCTACGACGGGTAGAGTTATCCTGTATATAGTTACCTTGCCCCGGGCGTGATGGAACGCTACAATTATGCATCATAATCAGTGTTGTAATGTTCAATTCAGCAGAAATATTGACTGACGTGTTCCTGCTGGCTGAAGAGACCCCCTGGGTAATTTGACTCAAAGCAGCCAGGATGATCCCAGTGTCCACTGCACTGCCGCTCATAGGATCCAACCAATTAGCTAATGTGGCTCTACGCAACCAAACACATGGCAGGGAAGAGTTCTTAACAGTAAAACATAAGGTATGCGACAGAGAAAAGTTAGTGGCAGCATACCGTTGGGGCATTTCTCCATTTGGCACTATACAGGGAACATCACGCAAACAGGAGGTGGAGAAAAAGGTTGGCAAAACAGTAGAATTGCTATGAACTGGCTTGGGTACTGGCCAGGATCTGGCAATAGCCCACAAGATAAGTGACTCAGCCTGTATTACCATTCCCAGTAGTAATAGGGCTCGTAGTCTCATCTTCAGGAAGAGCAGAAAGCAATTTTCAAGTCAAGCACTCAGGTACCCAAATTGGATTTTCTTGATTCTGCGGAAAAACAAACAGCTCCCCTAGATCTCGAAATCATGGGATCTGGGCCACGCCATTCATCAGTTAAGACATCCTTCCACTTTACTTCTGCATTAGTCATAGGTGTAGTAGCAGCATGGCGATCCTCGGCAGAGCAGCCATGCGCATCCAAAATTAAAAAATTTAGAGTAAAAAGAGCTAAAGAAAGTTGTTCTTTTGGTGTTCAGCTGCTGGCAATTCCCTCTTTTTTTTTTTTTTTTTGTATAAACTCTTTTAAGGTACGATATGCTCTTTCCACAGTTCCTTGACCCTGGGGATTGTATGGTAATCCTGTAGTATGACCGACCTGCATTGCCTGGCAAAATGCCTGAAAGGACTTTGCCATGTAGGCAGGCCCGTTGTCTGTCTTGAGACTATCAGGCTTTCCCCAGGCCGCCCATGCCTCTAAGCAATGACTAATGGCATTACAAGCCTTTTCACCAGTCATCAGAGTAGCGTGTATAATACCGGAACAGGTATCAACAGAAACATGAGCATATTTTAAATTTCCAAATTGAGATATGTGTGTGACATCCATCTGCCAAAGTTTTAGTGGGATCAGACCACGAGGGTTAATCCCCACATGAGGAGGGTGGTGAAATTGAACACAATTCTGGCAACGTAACACCACATCACGAGCTGTAGCCCTAGAGATGTTAAATTTTTGTTGAAGAGTAAAGGCAGGAACATGAAACTTTTGATGAAATTCTCTAGCGAGATCAATTGGAGCAGCATGAAAAATAAACTCTCTATGAGTACTAGCATCCACCAGGGCGTTATTACTGGCCATGGGACCAGGCAAATTAGTACGGGCTCGAATATGTTGTATGAAAAATTTATTTTTTCTGGCCCAAATCAATTTTTGTAATTCTAAAAAAATTTGACATACAGTACTAGTCAACCTAATTGGCCATGCAATTTCAAGTGAGCGCACAGCATTAACTACATAAACAGAGTCAGAAATTAAATTAAAAGAATCATGAAATCTTTTAAAAACTTCCAATACAATTTTACATTCTGTAATTTGGGGGGTGCCTGGAGTGTATTGAATTAAGACTGGTTCTTGAGAATCAACCATATAGGCACCTACACCTGTTTCGGAGCCATCTGTATAGATATCTAACGCTCCAGACAAAGGCTCTGAGGCAGTGATCTTAGGAAAAATCACTGGATGTTCAATAAAAAATTATAGCAAAGGATTCTTAGGATAATGATTGTCAAACTCTCCATCAAAACTACAGCGTAATATGGCCCAATCATCTATCAAGGCACACAATTGTTTCCATCTGAGCTGTAGTATATGGTATAATTTTCTTGGGTAAAATGCCAAAATGCCGAATACAAGATTTAACGCCTAGCACAGCAAGCTGTGCAACCACAGAAGGGTAATATTCAAGGGTCTTAGGAGAAATATGGGGATAAATCCAAAGAAGCGGTCCTTGTTGCCATAGCAGTCCTGTAGGCTGATAAAAGGTTCTCAGTATACACAAAAGGAGATCCTCCTTTTCCTTGTACCTTCTTAGCATTTTCCAGTCTTTCTTCTACTTTCCTCAAGGATAATCGTGCTTCCTTGGTTAAAGCACAGGGTGAAGAAAGCTGAGGATCCCCTTTCAGGATCTCATAGAGTGGTTACAAATCTACATTAGGCATTTTAATATAGGGTCGAATCCAATTTATGTTTCCTAGTAATTTTTGAAAGTCATTTAGTGTTTTTAAATGATCTTTTCGTAATTCTATTTTCTGAGGGGAAATACTATGAGGAGTGATTTTTGTTCCTAAATACTCCCCTATTTTGCCCATTTGAACCTTTTCAGGTGCTATGAACAATTGATTGTTTTCAAGCACCTTAACCACTTTCGCATAGGCTGCTTTTAAGGTGCCACAATCTTTAGCAGAAAGCAAAATATCATCCATAAAATGTATTATTCTTAATTTTGGGAATTGGTCACGTACAGGCTGTAGGGCTTGTCCTACATAAAGCTGACACATAGTAGGGCTATTAGCCATACCTTGAGGCAAGACCACCCACTGATAGCGCTTATCAGGCTCTTCATTATTCATAGAGGACAAAGTAAATGCAAATCACAGGCTATCTTGCGGGGCAAGAGGGATGGAAAAAAGCAATCTTTAATATCAATAATAATAATAGGCCAATCAGCAGGAATGCTGGAGAGTAATAGTAAACCTTTCTGTATGGGACCCATTATTTGCATCTGAGAATTGATAGCTCTTAAGTCATGTAGTAATCGCCATTTTCCTGATTTTTTTCTTAATAACAAATATGGGTGTCTTCCAAGGTGATCTGGATGGTTTAATATGTCCTAATTGTAATTGTTCGAATACTAATTCGGCAGCAGCAATTAATTTTTCAGAGGATAGAGGCCATTGAGGAACCCATACAGGCTCCTCTCTTTTCCACGTAATGGGTATCCCCCCCCTCAATGGCCCTTAGGAAAAACCCAGACCCGTCCTGTCTTGTTTTTGTTTTGACAGTACGGGGTTAACTTGTCCTTGTTTTTTCCCAGACCCTTTCAAGGCACATAGCCCATTTCTGCCATCATATCTTTGACTTGCGGGGAGTAATCATTAGTCAGTCTCATGTCTAGATTTATCAGAACATCTCTGCCCCCCAGTGTCACAGGAATCTCTATAACATAGGGAGTAATCTTTCCTGATCTCCCTTCTGTATCCTTCCATGTCAATTCTTTGGAGCTTATTAAAGGAGCCATTTCGTACCCTAGACCATGTAGGGCCTGAGATGGTGTTTGCGTAGGCCACCTAGGTGGCCAGTCATGAGCAGAGATAATCTGCTCCAGTGTCCAACAGACCAAGGAATGATCGTCCCTCCACAGTCAATGTTAACATTGGGCGATCACTCAGTTCCAATGAGATAAAAGCAAATCGGGAGCCTGTAGATCCTAAGCCCCTGTCCCCTGATTCTATTTTCAGCAGGAAAGCGCTTATGCAAGCTAGGCAGAAGCAGCATTTGAGCGATTCTGTCTCCAGGGGAAATGGCAGCGATTCTCTGGGGGGGAGGCTACCAGGACTTTTACTGTGCTTAAATAATCAGGGTCAATTACTCCAGGCACAATCTGTAAACCTTTCAGGGCAGAGGAGGAGCGTCCCAACAATAGCCCAACTGTGTCTTTAGGGAGGGGTCCTCTAAAATCTGTGTCTACTGGCTGCACTCCCATTTGGGGGGGTCAGTACGAGTCTGGTGGCAGAGTGAAGGTCCAGTCCTGCAGAGCCTTTAGTAGCTCTCCTTGGTCCTTTGGGTGGTGAAGGAAAGGCCAAGGCCTCTGTTTGTCCTCTCCCTGTCTGTCGCCCTGCAGAGCCCCATATATTTGAGGGCCCTGGGGACGTGGGCCCTGTTGTCTGTTTTTTGGTCATGCACCACCATATCCTGTCAATAGGGGTTGGCCATCTAAGTCCTTCACAGATCGACACTCATTTGCCCAGTGGTTTCCCTTCTTACACCGTGGACATAGTGCAGGCTGCTTGGGTCTATCGCTAATTTTCCCCTTACTCCTTTCAGGACACTGTCTTCGATAATGCCCTTTACGGCCACATTTGAAACAGGTATCCGTGGTGGCAGTTTTCCCTAATTGTATCACAGCTGCTGCTAGGCCAGCATTAGTCAATGGTCCCTGCAGTTCCCTGCAGACTTTCATCCAAATTTCTAAACCTTTATGTTTGTATGGGGTTGTAGCAGTCCTACATTCTTTTGTACATTGCTCATACACTAGCTGTTTAATGAGAGGCATGGCTGTATCAGGGTCTCCGAAGATCTTGGTAGCAGTCTCTACCATGCGGGCTACAAAGTCTGAAAAAGGCTCTGTGGGCCCTTGCAGAACCTTGGTAAGGTTCCCGGAGACTGCGCCCCTATTAGGCGTGCTTTCCATGCCTTGATGGCTATTTCATTAATTTGGCTATAAACTTGTTCTGGATAACCAGTCTGGTCCAGAGCGAATCTCCCTAGACCCAATAGCATGTCAGTGTCCCAATGTCTCTGAGGGTCTACTCCTGAGGCCAGATTAATGGCGGACTGAGTATTAGCATATTCATAAAGGTAAGATTTCCAGTCCAAGTATTGACCTGAGGAGAGGCAGGCTTTAGCCAGACTCCCCCAATCCCCAGGGGTGAGGCAATATCTAGCAATAGCCTCAACTTGAGCCACAACAAAAGCTGCACTGACCCCATAGGTTCTGACAGATTCTGCAAATTGCTTTATAGTCTTAAAATCAACGAGGTATCGATACCCGTTAGCATCCAGAAATACTGGAAAACTTAATCCCATCTCTTTCCACACCTCTGGGCAAAAGGAAGTACCTTTTGCAGGCTTCACCATGCTTTTATGTTGAGGGTTATACAGAGGTGCTGTTGGTATAACCACTTTCTTGCCTAATTGTCTGCCTCGTTGCCACATGGCGTTAGCATGTGGCCAGTCTGGATCATATCTCTCCCTCTCATACTGAGCAGCCTCTTTCTCGAGATCAGCCTCATCATCCTCACTAAGCTCTGAGTCATCCGACATTCCTAAGGTCAAGGCTTTTAAAGAGGGATATATCTTATTTGTTTCCTGGTCCTGATTATCCCTTTTTTTTTTATCTCTGCCTTCTCTCTGTTCCTTTTGTCTCTTTTTCTTTTCTTTTCTTCCTTCGGGACCTTTTCTCCCTCTGACACACTTTCTTGTTGCTCTGCAAGGATTTTCTGACCTGTCCTAACGGCTTCCTCACATCGTCTATCCTCTAAGCAGGCACAGACCATTCGCCAAAGAGGTTTTGATCTGGGCTTAAGCTTGCCCTCTGTGGCTTCTTTATCCAGATCTTTTCCCAATTTGTCCCATGCTCGCAAGGTAAGTGATCCCGATACTATAAACCATCGAGCACAATGGTTGCATTCATCAAGAAAGCTCGACAGGATTTTCCTTTTGATTTTGAGCTTATGCTGATTGAGGAGTTCCTGGAGAGCTGTCAGGAGTGGGCTGAAATGTGAGTTTCCCATACTCAATGCACGAGCAGTTTTACGAGCAGGGTGGGCTGGTGTGTTTGTTTACACATGACTTCGTAGCCTGGCACTAGCTGGCTATTCCCAGCAAATGCACTCACTTCCCGGCCAGTGGCAATTCAAAAGCAAACAAATCCAACACACAAAGAAGAAAAGAAACAAAATTACAAGTCCTACCCACAAAGGATTAATTGGAAATAACATTGCTGTAGACCACAGACTTTATAGCCTCTAAACCAAGGCTTTCATCGTCTCTGCTTACCTCCAGAGAACTTTATCCTCCCTTACCCGGGAACTTTCTGACATCGCTGTCCTGAAGTTGAAGAGTTCTGAATCCACGAGGACGTCCTCGGGTCCCCATACGGGCCACCAGTTTGTCGCGTCCACCTCCGCCAGCAAGGAAGACACAACATGGTTGGATTCTTCTCAACAGCCTTTATTGCAGGACCACCTCATTGCTGATGTGGGGACCTTGAGCGGTAAAGGCGCTCGCCTTATATACACAACAGGCTGTGGTTGTGCAACTTGTCCTTCAGGGATTGGTGAGCACGAATCACCCTATGCTACTTGTCCTCCAGGGATTGGGGGAGCACGAATCACCCCACTACCACGGTACTGCCCCTGCCAGATTGACGACAGGGGCAAACCCACGCATGCGCAGTACTGTTGTTTACCACAGGAGGGCGCTGGATGTTGGCGCCATCTTTGTTTTACCGCACCACTCCCTATAGTTAAAGATTGCCAGGTTACATTGGCTACAGTTTACAGTTTGATCACAGACAGGCTCAAGATTCTAACTCACACATATTTGTAATAAAAAAAAAATCAAACAAGTGGAGTTCGCTACAGGATTTAGGAAGGGTTGATGAGCCTATGGAACTTATAAGAGCATTATAGCCTGTTTGCTTACTCAAACTGCTATTTCAAGAAATACATGTAGCATTATTATAGATTTAAAAGATTGTTTTTATGCTGTTTCTTTACATCCTGGCGATTGTGAAAGATTTTCATTTAGTGAGTTTGCTTATATTTTTGGACAATCCATGAAGTGATACCATTGGAAAGCTTTGCCTTGGGGAAATTTTTTTTGTCACTTTTTCAATACAAGAAGCTAAGAATTTGAATCTTTCAGTGTATATTATTTATTATATAGACATTTTAATTTTACTATAAGCCTTTACTCTTACAATGTGCTTTAAATTTTGGGGAGTAGCTGCTGCTCCAGAAAAAGATTCAATAGTTCTTTTCAATATTTGAGACATTGGTCAATTAAGAAGAAAAAAAATTTTTTTTTCTGAAGTCTGTGCCATGCATGTTGGCAACATTTTTCCCATTTGGTTTGGAATTGGGACTAAGGCAGTGTCAAGGGAGGAGATTCTCAATTGTTCTTCCAGGTCCTGTCTATTGATCAGTTGCGAGGAACAGGAAGATTTTGCATTGATTGAGTTCCTGGTGTGATCCCCATAACCTCTGGATGAAAGGCTGATTCCCAGTGTTACTCTACAGGCACTAAAGAGACTTTGGCATTACTGTGACAGTCATTGCTGCCATCACCATTTCAGCCACCACTGCTGCTGCAGTGGCCAGTTTGGCCATATCTCAATCGGCAGCTGTTGTTGGGACTGTGAATACATTCTGGAGAAGTCGCCATGACACTGACTGTACAAAATAGGGTTAAAATTCAGATTCAGTTGGTCATTCTTAATCTCAACCAACAAACTGCTCTCTATTGGACTTCCTCTGGGAAACCCATGTTATATCTTGTTCTACCTTTTATCATTCTGTGTGCAACCCCTGTTAAGGTCTTTAATAACAACAAGGCTGTTGGGGATTTGAATGCTTATCTTGATTGCTCACTCTTAGCAGCTGCCCCTGGGCTGTTTTAAAGTACCAACAGATCCAGTCTCAGGCTGAAACCAAATAGATTTGGTTTTCATTGACCGGGAATAATCCATCAACTCAAATTAGAGGCTCAGTTTGTACGACAAGTAGTTAGCCAAAGACGGGCAACCTTCTGGGACCATACTCGCCTAAGACAGAAACCCTGAGGCTTGCAGGGTTTTCAGAGTCAGGAAAGAGTTTTGAACCCCAGATTGATCCTAAGAGAGGTGCTACTTAAAAAAATAAAAGAGGGGGAATTGTTGGGCCCTACCTTGGGGTGTTTCCTTTCCCCCTCCCTGAGCCTTTTAGCCTGCTATAGCAAGAAGTTGTTTACACCCTTGGCAGCTGCTCTTGGCCACTGATTTGGGGCTGGGACTGTCCATAGCACCCTTCCTCCCCATTGAGTCTTCCAGCTTGTTATTTTTAAGAAGTTGTTTATGCCCCTGATTGGGCCG
The DNA here is from genome assembly GCF_011064425.1 of Rattus rattus. Taxonomy (NCBI): domain Eukaryota; kingdom Metazoa; phylum Chordata; class Mammalia; order Rodentia; family Muridae; genus Rattus; species Rattus rattus. The sequence goes on from NC_046157.1 coordinate 7,788,218, forward strand.
AGAACTTTCAACCACACAGACTTTTCCTGTTTTCCTGGTTGGGGATTTTCACCTGCCTTGTTTTTCCATGGCTTTTGCCTTGGGTATATAAGGAGATCTCAGTAAAGCCTTGGTGGCACTCTCTGAAAAGGGATGACCCGTGTACGTGTTTTCTTTCAATCCCACAGACCTACGCCCGATATTCACACACTGGCAGCACAGGCGCCAACACTTTGTCCTGCAAAGGTTGGACCCCCAGTGCAAGCGAATGTCGGGGGGGGGTGGTAATGGGAAGTGGACGGGGAGGAACACCTTTATGTGGTAGGGGAAGGGGATTGGGGGGCTTATGGACAGGAAACCGGTAAAGGGAATAATATTCAAAATGTAAATAAAAAATATCCAACAAAAAATGGAAAAAAGAAAAAGAAGATATAAGGAAATTATATTATAAGAAATCAAGACCAAAGCATGCGAGTGGCTAGCGGAATAGCTCTCTGTGCAAACACACCGTCTAAGCTCAAGCCCTACAAACGTCATGGCGGATGGAGTTGTCCTGTCTCCATACTCTTTCATGTTGTCCCCTTAATTCTGGCAAGCATACATCTCTACACAAAACAGACAAATCTAAAATGAATTTGTTTTAAAGCATATGTAACAGGGACTTAAACCACCATGGTCATTGGCAGTTCAATGACCAAACCTAACCAATGAACTAAGAGGACATTGAAGAGGCAGAGGAGGCAGAGTGGATGGTGGAATGAAGCCAAGTTGAAAGTTGAAGTAAGCAAGCCTTGGAGTCCCTGGTCCACCTCTTGACATGCTCAGGGGCTTAGTCAGATGACTATGACGCTTTGGGGAGGCATTCAAGCAAATGACCAGAGTCTGGAGGAGGCACTGTTCTGAGTCTCCAAATTGTCAGGTTTAATAGGAAGACCCCCTCAGGACTGACACAAGCTCTCACTTTATTTAACAACGGAAACTCTTGGATTTCCATATGGGGCCTTTGTTAGGTAATGCAAATATGTTTGCTACTGCCCAGCAAGCATACAGTTTTTTCCCCCGCCATCAATTTTATTTTTCTCTTTCTGTCCTGGGAGAAGGGACAGAAGGCTCTGTTTTGAGGTCTGCTTAAATCCAACATAAATCCAACGTGAATCAAACACCAGGTCAATGCAAACAACAAAAAAAATTGGTTATAATCCAGCTGCCTCTGATCCATCAGAGTCACATAACAGACTCGGGAGCTGAACTTTAATAACCGAGTATTATAGAACATTAAGCTGAACCACAACCTTGAAGGGAAATTGCACAGCCTCTTTAAAGGATGAGACCACAAACCTAGGGAGAGCAGGGTGGGCTGTAACACTGTCCATTTTTTTTTTTGACACACAGAGTTGAATGAGGGAGTTTCTACCAATAAGGTTAGAAGTAGTTTCCTGGGCCTGGGAATATGAACTTAGTTTGACCCTGCCAGCAAGATGGAGAAGTTGTCCTTGAGATGTCTGGACTCAGACAACTGATTCCTTATTAAGAAGCCGGTCAGCTGTTGTGAAGCTTCAAGCTCCCCTAGGGCCTAGGACTGAAAGACCCTCAGACAGGGGAGACTCTCGTTCTAGTCCTGAGGACACCTACCGTCCCATGAACAAAAAGGACTCAATCATGATGTAAGAACAAGAGGTTTACTTTGAGATACCAATGCACTGGTGCTCGACACGGTCCTCATGCAGGAGGGATGTGAAGAGCCTCGAACAACAGAAATGTACAGCTTAAATAGTCATTTAAGGTCACACAGTTTCATTAGCTCAGCTATTTTGGTGCCAAGGATAACTAGGCAGATGTTTCTCTCCTGGAGTTCCCATGACAAGGCTATAGCTATGTCAGCACAGCTATGTCAGTACCAAGGACGTCTGACTTCATATAGGTTTTCTTAACCTGGGTTACAATCTATAGTAGTCAGTCTGCTTCCCGGAGATGTCTCCTGTCTTGTAATTGCCCTGCAGTAAATATGTTTTATATCATCTGTTCTTATGGTCGGGCAGCTTCCTAGAGAGTGGGTGGGAATGTGCTTTCTGTACTTTCTGGTCTATTGTCTAACATCTAGGGGCTAAGCAAGGGCCAGCTTAAAAGATTCTCATTCTTAAGAAATGGCCGCACTAATATCAAATGGGGATCTTTCAGGACCTTGAATTTATGGAGTCTGAAAACAAACAGTAGTACTGAGAGTAAGTGTCTTTCTCTTGTTCCCAGCAGGTCTTGCTCTACAGAGGAAACAACTGCAAGGACAGAGGCATGTTTGCCCTGTTTAGCTGCAATGAAGAAACTCGTTTGAACAAGTGCCATCAACATGAGAAGCAAGCTGGAAGCTGCACATCTTGAGCATGCTCATAGGTGTCAAGTGTTAGTGCTACTTGGCCACTCTAGTTTCTTTTCTGTTCTCCACTGTGTGTGGGCTGCCACACCTATGGGGGGAGTCGAATGACCCTTTCACCGGGGTCACCTAAGAATATTAGAAAACACAGATATTTACTTTAGGATTCATAGCAAAAATTCAGTGATATATAATAACAAAATGGTATTACGTTTGGGGGGGTGGTCACTACAACATAAGAAACTGAACTAAAGGGCTGCAGCATTTGGAAGGGTGAGGACCACTGCTTTAGATAAAACATAGTACAAAAACAACTTAGGATAAAAGGGTTTATTTCAGCTTACAACTCTTAGGTCATCAGTGAGGGAAGTCTGGACAGGAACTCAAGGCAGGAACCAGGAGTCTGGAATTGAAGCAGAGGCCATGGTGGGATGCTGCTAAGTAGCTTGCTCCTCATAGTTTTCTCAGTCTGGCTTCTCTTACAGCCTAGGACCACCTGCCGGAGTTTCCCACCAGGCCCTCCCACAGGGAGGTGAATCTTTAATCAAGGAAGTGCTCCCACAGATTTGCCTACAGGCCAGTGTAATGGAAGCTTTTCTCAAGGTTCCCTCTTTGCAAGTGCTCCTACTTGATTGGAATTGAAAAACACAAAACAAAACAAAAACAAATAAACAATAAACAAAAAAAAACCGAAAAAACATTCCTGGCATTTAATTGCAGGAGGAAGAGGCAAGCCGATTTCTGTGAATTGGAACTAATGCCAGGACAGGCAGGGCTGCAGAAAGAAACATTGTCTCGAAAAATAAAACAAAACAAAACCAAAAGCGAAACCGGCACAACAGACTAAGCAAAGAGTGTGCTTGGCTCGTGCTCTGAACCTTGTGAAGATGCCAGTTGAGCAAGCATTTCAGGCCCCTCCCACTGGAGGTGGGGCTTGTAGGAATTGGAAGGAGGGTTGTCCTGTCACTCTTCCAAGTCTGTAGTAGATTCTGAGTATTGCTTGACCTGCCTGACAAATGACAGAGCAAAGAAGAAAGGTATGGGTGCTGGAGGCAGCTAGGAAGGAATATTAACCGTGTTCTCTGTTCAGTGGCTCCGTCTGGATGCTTACTATAGCCAGGTCCTGAAATGTATCATTTTCTTTTTTGTTTTTGTTGGGGTTTTTTTTGTCTGACTTTGAGACAGGGTCCCATGTAGCACCGGCTGCCCTTAAACTGGCTGAGAGCAAGGATGCCTTTGAAGTTCTGATCCAGTGATGAGGGTGGATGTACACTAGTGCATGCACCAGCCAGGGACCAAACACAGGGTTAAGTTCATGCATTTACCAACACAGCTACATCCCAAGATCTGGTCTTTACTCTTTAAGTTGGTTATTAAGAATATATGAATACACCAGGCAGAGGTAGTACATACCTTTAATCCCAGTACTCGGGAGGCAGAGGCAGACGTGAGTTAGGAATAAACTCTGTGTGTGTGTGTGTGTGTGTGTGTGTGTGTGTGTGTGTGTGTGTGTGTGTGTGTTTGTGTGTGTATGCATGCCAGTGAAATTCAGGAAAATATTGTGAGATGGTTCAGCCTGAAAATAAACACCTTGCTTTTGCATCCATCTGAATCTGGGTGTCTCTAAATAAGTACCATCGACGGAGGATTGGGGGAGGGGAGTCTTACATTTGGAGGCTTGTCTGGGATCGAGGAGAGCCCCCTCCCACAGCAACCACTGACTAGATTGATGGGAGGGAAAAAGACTGAGCTCAGCAACAGGCATCTACTTGTAAGTATTTATTCTCTGTTCCTTTTATTTTCACTCTCGGCTTGCAAGCAGGGTGTCACTGGAAAGCCTCTGGTCTGGTATGGTCAACTGCGGTGGGCAGACGTGCCTTAACGCTGTGACCGTGGGGAGTTGGGAGGACTCTTCTCCTTTTGGAACCTGCTAGACACTCTATACTGGTGGGAGTCAGCCAAGTCACCTGATTTCCTGGTTTCTGCGCCCGTTGCAGGGGCAAACTGTTTGTGTGTTGATTGTCTTTCTCTGTGTTCCTGGACTTGGACTGACGTTATTTTTGGACATGGGACAGACTGAATCTACCCTGTTAAACATCTTAGTTTAACTACTAGAGGGAAGGAAGTTAGGAAAGAGGAGAAATCTTGTCAGTAGTAGTAAAGAAAGGCAGGTTAGTTACTCTCTGCTTCTCCAAAATGGCCCACCTTTGGAGTAGAGTGGCCACCCATATGGACCTTTGATTTGCAAGTGATCAAGGGAGTAGAGGAAAGAGTCTTTAGGCCAGGATCCCTCCGGACCCAGACCAAGTACCCTATACAGTTACTTGGAAGGATCTAGTGGAGGACCACACACACACACACACACACACACACACACACACACACACACACACACACTCATGGATAAAAGTATTTTTGTCTCTGAGACTCTCACAGGTCCTGGCCATAAAGGAGAAGAACCCTGTAGAGACCAACGAGTCTATAAAGAAGAACATCCTCCAAGACCCTTCCACAGTGGATCTGCTGCTTATGGATCCTCCCCCGATTTACCCCCCTACCATGGCCTCGGTTCCCACGGCCCCTCCTCAATGATCTTCCTGTCCAGCGTCCCTTTACCCAGGTTCCTCCGGATTGGGATGTTGTGTAAGTGCCGTTCAGCCTGGACCTCACCACCCCTGCCAGTTGAAGCCGGGCACTAATGATTATCACCCAGTCCAGGACTTATAAGAAGTAAACCGTCAAGTGGCTGACATCCACCCAGGGGAGAACAACCTGGGGTATATTGGGAGGTTGATTTCACAGAAGTTAAGCCAGGAAAATATGGTTGCAAATTCCTCCTAGTGTTTGTACATACTTTCCCGGGATGGGTTGAGGCTTTCCCCACAAAGCAGGAAACAGCTAATGTGATAGTCAAGAAGATATTAGAAGAAATCTTCCCCAGGTTCTTAGTGTCCACGGTAATTGGATCGGACAATACTCTTTCTTTTGTTTCTAGGGTAAGTCAGGGATTGGGAAAGATATTGGGGACTAATTGGAAGCTCTATTGTGCGTACTGTCCCCAGAGCTCAGGGAAGGTAGAGAGAATGAACAGAACCCTAAAAGTGACCTTAACTAAATTGTCCTTGAAGACTGGTGCTGACTGGGTGGTGCTCTTTCCCCTGGTCCTTTTCCAAGCCTGGAACACCCCCTACCATTTTAACCTGACCCTTTTTGAGATCTTGTTTGGTACCCCAACTCCCTTGGTGTCCACTGGACCCTCCCTGGAGGTATCCCAACTTGCTGATAGGAATCTCTTCTTGAGGCTCCTAACCCTTCAGTCAATACAACATGAGATTTGTCCCAAACCTTATATGCTCCAGGAATGCCAGAGACCCCCTCACCGTTTCTAGACTAGTGACTGGGTCTGTGTCCTAAGGCATTGGGCACAGTCGCTGGAACCCCAGTGGAAGGGACCCTTTCTGGTGCTGTTAACCATTCCCACAGCCCTCAAGGTGGATGGTATTATGGCCTGGGTACACATGTACCATATGAAACCTGTAGACGTTCCACTCCCCGGGGACCCCATGCACACACTGGTTGGTACACAAGAGGGACAATCCACCCAAGCTCAAGATTGCTCAGCCCTGATCATGTCTACCTGGTGGTACCTCTGGATTTTGATTCTTTCCTCCATCCTATGCAGCCCCATGTGCCTGTTCGTCAAACCTGGACTGTGGTTTCCACTGGACATGGAGATGGGGTCACCTCCCTGATGGCCTCCAAACCCCTCAACACGTGGTGGCCCGCCCTCACTTCAACCTGTGCCAGCTGGCTGCAGGTCAAGACTCGTGGGACATCTCTACCCATGATAGGAACACTGGTAGAAGCAAACTGCCCATATGGGTTGCGGGTTTGAGGGGGAGGACAATAAGATGTGCATTCACGGCATGGAGATATCACCTGCAGGAGACCCCCATTTATGTTTGCCCTGGAGATGGAAAAGAAGGGGCAGAAGTTCACCAATGCAGGGTTCAGACCAATTTTATTGCACTACCCAGGGATGTGAAACTACAGGAGACACATACTGAACCCTCCTCCTCTTGGGACTTGATAACAGTAAAAAAGAAGTTACATGACTGGGGGACCCTACCCGGGAACCAAGGGTATTGGGACACCCCTGTGCAAACGCCACCTGTAACCCAATAATAATCAGATTCACTCAGAAAGTCAAAGAAAGAACAGGATGGCTAAAGGGAAAAACTTGGGAACTCAGGTTGTACAAATTGGGAGAAGATGATGGCCAAAGTGCAAAAAGGGCTAGGCAAACAGAAGAGAGAAAGAGAACAGATGCTGGTTCAAGTCTTGGTTTAACTCATCATCTTGTTGGGACCCCTAATCGTTTTTTCCTGCTGTTGTTGACCTTTGGACCCTGCATATTGAGCAAGCTTATAGCCTTAATAAAAGAGAGAATAGGTGCAGTACAGCCGATGGTCCTGCACCAACAATATGAGACCCTGAGGACAGGACCTGGAGAATAAGATTTAGTCACCAGAGACCCCTAAGCATAGCTCCAAGATTGGAGCTTGTACAAGAAAAAGGGGAAATGAAGAACCCTAGGGGCTTTACACCCACCTGCCTCAGGGCAAGGCTAGGTCAAGTTCCATTCTCCACCCACAGGAACACTTTTGAGTAGAAAATTCTCAGAATGTACTGACTGATGCTTGTTAAGCCAATAGACCCAAAAGTCAATATGCTTAGCCAATAAGTTTGAATTGTAAACTTGCTGATGTAACCTGTGCCCCCAAACTATAAAAACTGCTTTTGTAATAGCTATTTGGGGTCACCCTCTAGTCATTCACCAGAGGGACTAATTGAAGGTTGACCCCGACATGCCAGAAAATAAACCTCTCATTTTGCATCGATCTGTGTCTCTGTCTCACTCAGGAGTGTCTCAAAGTTAAATACCAAGGGTTGGGGTCTTACAGTATCATATCCTCTGACATCATAATTGCACTGTTCTGAGATACAGTGTAGGTACCGTGTAATCACGGATTCATTCAGTGCTGGCAATCAAAGCTAGGCTTTCTGGAAGGGCAGTCAGTCTTCTTCATTGCTGGACCAACACTCCAACCCATAACCATTTTTCAATGCACACCTCCCCAGAGTTCTGGAAGTTCTCTTATGAGAGGATGTTTTGCTAAAGCAGACATGTGAAAGGATGTTTTGCTGAAGCGGATGTGTGATGTAATCCTGAGAGCTGCCTGGTGAAAGGGCCTGTGATGTTTTGCTAAAACAGATGCTTGGGAGGACATATGATGTTTGGGAAAAGCATAAGAGTAACTCAACAGACAGTGGATGATCCTCAGACTCAGGCAATTGACAGAGCCTTGAGGTTTCTTCTGGACCAACTTGCTTAATGTGTTTGGTGTTTGCTGGTGGACTCGACTGCTAACAATGAAGACTGGAATCACCCTCACAGAATTATTTTTAACAGGTCCACAACCCCTGTTTCCTATTAACCTTCCTTTTCCTCTACCTCTAGAGGGTGATGGTCTAGAAGGAAGGTTGGTGTTAAAGAACTATGATTAAAGTAAGTTGAAAAATCTAAGCCTACAGAATAACCCTGACATGGAAAACCAAAAAACAATCAAAACTGGCTACCAGCCACACACACACACAAAAGTTTTAGTATACACATGGGAATGAATTAAGATGTTCAAAAAATATCACTTATGGTACAATTAATTCCCATTTCACTTAGAAAATCTGCTAGGCTAAGGAGAAACTAACCCTAGTCCTTCCTGGAATCCCTTTAGCCTGCCCTTCCCCACATAGATTTGTACCATTGTTCTAGAATCTCACATAGTGCCAAGTTCGGGTGGACGTAGAGGACAACTGGCCTGAACACATCTCTCTGTGAGGCTACTTTAACTGCTACTTCTACGTTCAACTAAGGATGAAGAACTTCTCAGAAAGAACGTCAGAAGACAGAAGTGTCAAGATATACCACAGAGCTTTGCCCTCCAAGGATCTGACCCAGGATGTGTTTTTTGAAGAGAGGTCGGATCTCTGTGTCTCAGGAATCCCACTCCCAATGCCCTTCTCATCTCTTTTCCACAAAATGGCTTCTCTCCGATCTCAGATGAGTTTGCCATATTTACTTTTGGTGCTAAACAACTTTTGCCTTGCACTTTAAACCTCTTCCTGCTTCTTTAGAAATCTGGACTCCAGCATTTGGAGCCAGGTTAATACACTTTCAGATTTTCTCTGCTTTGCATCCACAATGGTCTAAATACTCAATAACCAGCACATGACATACATTGGTCAGTTCCTGCAAGCATGTGGAACATTTGCTGACCAGAATTAACTAGGGTGTCCATTTTCAGGGGTCAAGCTGAATGTTACCCTAAGGAGTCACTTTGGTCACTTTGGATACAGAAGGATGAAAACAGAGTCAGCTGCTTGAGCTGAAAAAGGAGGAGAAGTAATCAGAAAACCAGGAAGAAATTAGAAAAAAACAAAAACAAAAACAAAAAAACCCTCAGGTTAATAATCCAAAATACTCTTCTCATACAGAAACATTTGTGTTGTAATTTCCAAAGCACTTTGAAGAACATTCCTTCACTATATGAAAATACTTTTAGAAAAACGCAGCTCTTTTTTTTTTTTTTTTCCCGGAGCTGAGGATCGAACCCAGGGCCTTGCGCTTGCTAGGCACTGAGCTAAATCCCCACCTCTGAAAAACGCAGATCTTAAAAGTTCCCATTCATTTCTGTTGATATCCTATTGCAGTTGCTACAGATAAACAATAGCACTTAAAACTGGAAACAGGCCAGGCATGGGGGCAGAAGAGTCTGAACATTCGGGAGACAGGGGCAGGTGAATCTCTGAGAGTTTGAAGTCAACCTGGTCTACGGAGTGGCCAGAGCTTTATAAATAGGGAGACCTTGTCTCAAAAAACAAACCAACAAAAGCATCCGTCCTCTAAGGACTTTCCTTCCACTCTAGTAGAAGTCTTAGGAGCCATACCAGGAAGTGTGCCTTCCCTTCCTCCCTCTCCCTTCCTTATCACTGTGTCTTTCTTTGTTCTATTTTGTTTCAGATGGCATTCATTGCAGAGGCTGGTATCCAATTTAAGTTCTGCAGGGCACACTTGATGCAAAACTGAGACACAGTCTAAATGTATCCAGGAGGAGTGAGATTGGGCATGATACACAGACTGCCATAATCAGACATAAGGAAGCTTACTCAGTCACGTGCTTTGACCCTTAGTAACCCGGACAGCTCAGATGATCACTGGATCCTCCCCCTCCAATGCTGCATTGTTTGCCTCCTGGCTGTCCTGGGAGTGAGTCTACACTAGAAATGCCACAGTGATCCAAGTCTTTCCTGACACTGAAGCTTCCTAACTTCCTCCTTTCCCAGTTGCCAGCTCCTCCATTTCCTTCTCTTTCCCCTTCCTCTCACCTGAAAACCTATCTAGGGTTCTGAAACAATACAAAGACATCTATACATCTAGTAGCCTGGAACTATTGCTGGGCCTCACAGACACTGGTAATAATACATGTATTATAATGTATAATACTGCTGTCCTACTATGTACTCAGCATGTTAGCTTGACCTCCTTTCTTGAGAAGAATACCAAAACCAAGCTTAAGTTGGATTTCCCACGAGTCAGCTTTTCAAAAGTAATCTTTGTTTTGTTTTGTTCTTTGAGACAGAGTTTGTCTGTATAATCCTGGCTGTCTTGGCCGTCACTCTGTAGACCAGGGTGCCCTTGAGCCCAGAGTCCCGCCTGCCTCTGTTTCCAGAGTGCTGGAGTTGAAGGCATGTGCTACGACTGTTTGGATGCACAGGGGTAGTCTTAAGTTGTAAATTCTCCATGCTCCTGAGCCAAGAGTAATGCATGCGTGTATGCGTGTGTGTTTTGATGAAACCAGCAAATAGATACAAAGTGGCCTTACAAATGAGTATCAAACATGACTGTTGGATATAACACAGATACTGCGTGTTTGTTATATGGGTCACTTTAATATAGGAAAAACCTGAAGTAGGTTTGATACTATAAAGAATTTACTTGATTGTTGGGTGGAGGGTGGGGAGGGAAGCCCATATAGAAGGGAGGGGGAGGGCTAGGGGATGTTGGCCCGAAACCAGGAAGGGGAATAACAATCGAAATGTAAACAAGAAATACTCGTTAATAAAGATTAAAAAAGAATTTACTGATCAGCACTCTTGGGAAATGATGAATTACACAAAGTAGAATTTAGTTAAAGGAGCTCTGTCCCTGATACAATTAGAAGGTAAGAGGTGTCCTGGACTGACTTGTTAGAAACTGTAAGAAAGAAAAGCTGTACATAATTGAAGTGGTAGGTGTGTGCTGTCGTTGTAAGGGGATGCACTCATGGGCAGGTTTCAATTAGTTTAACATGCAGTTATACAGAGGTGGATCAACGGCAACCTAAGAAATTAATGTCCCGATAATTAAACATTAGCTCAGCTGATATGGGACTGGCTCTATCCAAGTAGCAAGCAAGTTTTCTGGCTTTACTGCTCTGGCTTTCCTTGTCTCCTTCTAATTACAGCTTTGTAGGCCGTTCTTATTTAATAGGCCCTCCGTTGTACTGATTACCTCTGTGCTTTCCTTTGGGGTTTTAAAACCACAAGGTTTTGGCTACAAGTTGGAATACAAGTCACATAATTCAGACACAGTGGATGGATGCAAAAGGTTTGAAAATGTGCCTGGACTTGACAGCTGTAAGCCTGCTTTCCAGTCTTTTTTTTTTTTTTTTTTTTTTTTTTCGGGCTGGGGACTGAACCCAGGACCTTGCACTTCCTAGGCAAGCGCTCTACCACTGAGCCAAATCCCCAACCTCTCCTGCTTTCCAGTCTTAGCCAGAGCATCTGACCTGTTTGCCTGTCCTGGAGTGACTTGTGTGGCTGCAGCCCTTGCCAGGTCTCCTAGAAGCACCTGCTCTTCCTTGGATCTGCAGTCCTTGAAGGTGTGAGTGGCTGTGCACTTGCACTAACTACTGTGCTCACTTCAGTGCTTTTTATAAATGTGGTAGCTTTGTGCAACCTTTTCCAAATGGCTGGTTAATTTGCATATTAGAAAGTAGATAATGAGTCAACCAGGAGCACATGACTTCCTACCTGATCTGCCCACCATTTCTGCTTTTGGGGAACAGTTTACAAGCTTGAGTGTATTAAAGCACTCTGGACTGGTTCCTCAACCTGCGGCTAAGCTTTCCTTGGTTTTGTTTTGGTTTGCTTATTGAATCAGGGTTTCTCTGTGTGTCCCTGGCGTTCCTGGAAGTCACTCTGTAGACCAGCCTGGCCTTGAACTCAGAAAACATCCGCCAACATCTGCCTTCAAGTGCTGGAAGTAAAGGCCTGTGCCGTCACTGCCTGGCCAACTTTTCCTTTTGTTATTAATATTTGTGACATTTGGTGGCTTATATGAATATGAAAAGTCACTTGGGCATACCTTCTGTTCTATACAGAACTCTTTCTCAGTCTGACTTTTGCAAGCTTAAAAGAGAAGGACTTCTGTGAAAACCCTAAACAATATTATAAAGACACTGTGATTTCCCGACTGTTCAGGGCAAGAAACCATAATGGGAAGGTTATGTGACTCCAACTCATGCATACGACTCACTCCCACCTAGACACACATACATGGAGGCCTAGGTACACACTCAGACAAGCATGAAACACATGCACACTAGCATACATGCACACACCTGCACAGACACAGTCATATAGACGGTCATGGGTAGAACCAGATTCCCATTACTTAGGACCTGTAGCCCAGCACCTGTTCCTGCTACACTTCTGTAAAATCACCATTCAACCCACATTGACAGCACCCTGCTTCAGGCCTCCAGGCCTCTCAGGCAGACTCCACCTCCAAGTAGAAATTCCCATCAACCACACAGAATTCAACTTCCGAGATTTGGTTCTTTTATTTCTCCTTTCTTTTTTATTCCTTCTTTCCTTCCTTCCATCTCTCTATCTTTCCTTTCCTTTCTTTTATTCTTCATTGTTATTTTACTGTGTGTGTTTGTGAAAGACAGAGAAAGCACGAGAATGTCTGTGTGCACACGCACAAAAGCCACAGCCCACATGTGGATGTCAGAGAGCTCCCAGGAGTGGGTGCCTCGCCAGACACCTGGGTGAGACAGGTCTCCTTGCTTTTTGCACTTTCATACTCGAGGGCACCTCATCTTCCTGGTGATTCTATGGCCTTCCCCTCCCAGTTAAAAATATGAATGCCAGGGTCACAAATGTGTATCACCATCCAGAAGTTCCCTGTGAACTCCTGGGTTCAAACCCGGGTTGTCAGCCTGAGGCTGGTGAGGCAAGCACTTCATTCAGGTGAGAACCTGCTGGCCCCTCCCCTTCTTCTCATGGGCTAATAGAACTGAGCAGAGAGGCTGGCATGGCCTGAGGCCAGACAGGATGCCCATGGTTTGTCAGATGTGCCAGTGTCCTGGGTGGAGCTCCCAGCCCTTGGCTGATGTTCCTGCACTTGTGCATTTCAGGAACGCACCAGAGCTGACAAAACCCTGTGTCTGTGTCTGTACTCCCTGACATGCCATGAGCAGTGATGTGTGGGAAGAGGTGCTTGTTGAACATTGTCCTCATTGTTCATGTATGCAGCAGACACCTTTGTAACTGGGCCAGGAGTAGTAAGATGATACTGGAAATGGTTGTTGGTTTAGCATTTACTGGTTTCTGCTGCAATTCCCTAGGTAGAGTTGGGCAATGTTTTGGGAATGGGCTGTGTACTCCCACATTCTTTCCAAAGGCAAACATCAGGTCAACAACCCCTTGTTGCAATGCCCCAGCTGGGTACCTGCTTGGACATGGAGCAGAGTCCTGTTTGTTTTCTGGGAAGAGGGCAAACAAGGGGTGACTGCAGGAATCTAAAAGGGACCAGAGTGGCGAGGCAGGGAGAGCATAGGCAGGGAGAAGTCAGAGACTGGAGGCTGCTAAAAGCAGCTTCTGAGTTGGTTTCCCATTCTTGGCAAAACAATTCCTCAATCCAGAGGGAACCTTTAATCATGAAGCTAATTACTATCCTGCTCCTCTGCTCCAGGCTCCTGCCAAGTTTAGCGCAGGAAGAAGGCGCCCAGGAAATGGACTGCAATGATGAGACTGTATTTCAGGCTGTGGATACTGCTCTGAAGAAATATAATGCTGAGTTAGAAAGCGGCAACCAGTTTGTGTTGTACCGAGTGACTGAAGGCACTAAGAAGGTGAGTGACAGTTTTCCTGTGAAACCACTTGTAATTGGTGCTCTCAGGCACAGGGGTAGAGGGCTGGAGATGGCTGGTCCTTAGGCTTCCTGGGTGATCATGAAAGCAGTATCCCAGGAAGAAAGAAACCACAGCAGATGGAGATGTTTGAAAGAGACAGGCATGGTGGGACTCCAGCATCTCAGTCAGCTTGCAGCAGGAGAATCCACTGCATCTGTGAACTCAGCCATCTCCCAGCCTGAAGTGAGAGTTCCACACGGGGATGGATACAGGGGACGAGAAGGGAGTTGGCATTATTGCTTGGACCAAATATCTAGCACCGAGTGTGTGTGTGTATGATTCTTTGAAGTTAATAGATGTTTCCACTAGTTCTTTAGTTTAGGGAGGCAGAGAGGTTGAGCCAGGGTGTCCTGTAGCTTTAGACCAACACACGAACTTGCTGTGCAGCTAACGATGACCTTAAACTTTTGATCTTTCTGCCTTCAACTCCCTAGAGCTATGAATACAGGCATGGGCTGCCATGCCCTGTTTATGTGGTACTAGGGAAGCAAGCTCAGGACTCCGTACATGCTAAGCAAGGACTTTACCACCTACGCCACATCCCAAGCACACTCTGGCTAGTTTTTACTATACTTTTATTTCTCTGTGAGTACACTCAGGTATGAAACAAGTGAAAGCAGGATGTACAAATCATAAAAAAAAGAAAATCATTTAGAGTTTCTTTTTTTATATATAAACTTCACAGGCTGGAGAGACAGCTCAGTGGTTCAGGGCACTGGCTATTCTTCAGGAGGACCTGGGATCAGTGCCCAGCACCTATGGTAGCACACAGCCATCTATAACATCAATTCTAGGGACTATGCGGAGTCTCTGGCCACCTTGGGCACCAGGCACATTTGCACTGTACATATATACTTACAGACAGACAGGAAGGCAGACAGACAGACGACATACATAACTACATTAAGGCAAACAAACATGCCTATAGAGTTAAATTTAAACCTTTCAAAAATATAAATAAATAATAAAATAAATTTTACCTTACAAGCATCGTTCTTTGGATGAGTTAAGTTATTTCAGCAGGGAAGAAAAGGATACTTTGACACCATGAGGATGAAAGGAAAGCCCTATGGGACACAGGCTTGTGAGATTCAGAAGGGGAATGAAGCCCTTTGCTTGTCACTGCAGCACAGCCTGCAGTCTGTCCCTCCACTCAGGGCCACAGCCTCCCAGTGTCTTCATTGACTGACAGATGGGGGCCCATGGGAGTTTGGTTGCCCAGTGTTCATGTAGCTGCCCTGGCCTTGAACTCACAGTCCCCCTGTCTCAATCCAAGTGCACTACTGGGCTTACAGGCTTCGTCCTATGCCCAGTTTCAACCAGACAGGATGGACTCATAAATGTCCATGAGAACCAGGGTTTACATAAGAGAGGGCAGGGACAAAACCACGGATACTGCTATAAGATCACTAAGAATGCAGGCATAGTAAGCACATCCTTCCAGGGGCATTTACACAACTGTAAGCACTTATATTTTAATGAACACGGCTCTCCTTGAGTCTGATCAGGACTGGTGTTTGTGATGTCAGGGTCCACAAACGGTGCTGGGTGCGCTGAGTGACTCCAGGTGTCACCTTTGCTTTCCCCAGGATGGCGCTGAAACATTGTATTCCTTCAAGTATCAAATCAAGGAGGGCAACTGCTCTGTTCAGAGTGGCCTCACCTGGCAGGACTGCGACTTCAAGGACCCTGAGGAAGCCGTGAGTGTGCTCTTTATACAAAAGCCCTATCCTGTCCCATGCAACCCTCAGGGTGCTATAAAATATAAATGAGACAGGAAAACTGATAGACCAAGTATGAAACTTGTGTCTAGCATGGGGTACACCTGATAACTTGGTTCCCAGGTACTTGTTTAAAGCAGGGTCACCTGTCACCTCAGTCATCAACTGTTCATGGTGAGAAAATTTAATGTCCTTTTAGCCATTCTCAGTGAACAATACAGCATTGTCGTCTGTGTCCACTCCAGTCTGTCACTCAGTAATCCTTGGCCACCCCTGTCCTGTGCCAGCCTCCAACTGCTGGTGACTCCTGTTCTGCTCCTAACTTAAGGGACATCACCCCCTGTCATCCTTTGATGTCCTGTCTCTAGATGCTCTCATTAACTGCCTGATGTCCAGTTCCTTCCATATGCAATTGGCAAGATATAATTATTATTCTGTTCTGTATATACACCCAACTGCTTGCCCACCATTAGATATGGATTATTATTAATTATAAGGAGGTGGTATACATTATAGAGCCTATTCATACAGGATGTACATGTTATATCTGTGTTCTTGAGAAGAAAGGAAAGCCGGGAATATGCCAATTGTTAAACATGTGTGTGTCCACTCAGTAGAAGGTGGTCCATGCAAACAACCAAAGCTTGTGCATTGGACCCCAGGGAGACAACAGGAAGACATTTGGGCTGAGTTCGAGGTCTGGTTTAAGAAGAGTATGGCAGTTTCAGCTCTATTGAGCCCCAGTACTAGTCTTGACTCTGCTGCTCATCCTCCCTCAGTAGGTGCTTTATCCTATTAAAATGAGGCATTCTTGATCTCACTGGCTGTAGGAGGCTGACACTAGATACATTATACAAAGGAGCTGTTAACAAAAGCATCTTAAAGAAACACTGGGTCCACCTGATGCTTGCCTTGCACTGTGAGAGGGGATTATCTGCCTGAGAAGCAAGCCTGTCTTCTCACAGGCTAGCATTCCCCTCTTAACCAAGATGTCAGCATCGTCCACGTGTTTGTTTAAGCACTGTGCTCATTCACAATTGTAACATGCACTGGGTTCCAGATTAGGAGACCAGGATTGCACCTCTGGCTCTGGCTCTGTGAGGTTGTGTGGCAGCTGCTATGCCCTGCAGTCAGTCTCTCAGAGCTACCAGGAGACATCACAGTGAGCTCTAGCTTCACACAACAGCTTCTGATACTCAGGACAGGGGCTAAGGTGAAGACCAAGTCAAAGCTATTCTACAAACGTTATTCATCACTAAGAGTGGGCAGACGTGTGCAAGCACTGACTGTGTGCTACTCTGTTAGGCGCTTTCTGTGTGTGGGCACACTGATTCTCCTCAGCAACCTCTTAAGTACATGTGGTGCTGTTTCCACAAGGTGGGTAAACTGAGGCAGTGGGGGGCACCAGGGCAGCAGGAACAACTAGCAGCCAGTGGTGTGGAAGTGGGATGTTCTAAGAGGTTAAACTGATTTTATGTAAAGAGCAGGCAATCACTGAAACTGAGGGGGAATCAAAGAGGAAGCTCATCCTGTTGGTCCTCTTGGTCCATCTTGGTGGCAAAGAAGCAGCCACAGATCTCCACATCGTGCCTCGAGTTTAGAGGCCTTGTTTCTGCCTCTCCCTGTCCGGGAAGATCAGTGGTCAGTGGAAACAATCACAAGGTCACATAAATATTCATTCTCAAGTCTCACAAGTCTGTTAATGGACTGGAAAGATTGTTGAGTGGTTAAGAGCGCTTGCTGCTCTTGAGAATTCCTAGGTTGGGTTTCTAGCACCCAGATGGACACTTGGAACCATCTGTAACTCTAGTCCCATTGCTTCTGCTGCTGTCCTCTGGGTTCTGCAGGCACCAGGTACACATGAGGTGCATAGACACTCACATGCATAAGAACAAGTAAATCAAAAAGAAAACGAAACAAAAATCTCTATTAGAGAACAACCTTAGTCCTTTCTCTGTTTAAAAATCCACCTTTATTACCAGCACTAGCTAGGTGTCTCCAAGAGAAAGAAAGAGCAGATCAAATGCCCTCTTCTTTTTCATTTTTTCTTTTAGGCTACTGGTGAATGCACAACAACTTTGGGGAAGAAAGAAAATAAATTCTCCGTAGCCACCCAGATCTGCAATATTACTCCAGGTGGGTGATATATCTGGGGACCTGGCCTGTTGGTGGCAGTGTGTCGGAGCCTGGGGGTTGGTGATGTTAATTATTCCTGTGTACCAAGAACACAGCCCAGACCAGACTGCTTCACCCTCCCAGAAGGTGGCAATGCCATCTGCAGTGTTGGAATTGTGGTAGATGTTGGGTATAGTAGCACTGCAGCAAGTTCTTGGATTGGCTCAGGCTTGTGTCAATCATCCCCTGAGACCTATCCGAACTCCCTGTGCTGTGTCAGCAGGGATAGGTGGAGGTGGGTATTTGGGGTTCACTGAATGAGGCACCATGAACCTGCCTCCAATCCTTCACAGCATCCTACATGGAGCCGAGTGTGGGCTTTGAGGCGTGCCCTGGTCTGGAATCATTCCTTCTTTGTTGTCAAAATTATTTAATCTCATTCCAGGGTTTCTACTTTGCCTTAGGTCATTTAGTTCCTGGATAAAAGTCACACTCATCCTTCGTATTTAGGACAAACCTTAAACAGTACAAATTCTGGGCAGCTGCCTACCCACTATGCTGTTAGAATCTACTTTCCTATAAATAAGGCTGAATAATTACTTACTATATTTCACCTGGCTGCTGTTAACTGCAACTGGCCAACCCACAGGGATATGTTTCTATGGTTCACCCACCCCATGGTAGCTTCTCCTTCTCCTTCTCCTTCTGTACCTTTTTTCCCTTAGTGGTCGCTGTCTGACCCCCAGTCTGGGAAACCTAAACCCCACCTATTCTTCTTCTGTGAATCTATTAGCTGTTGGAATCTTTATTTACCAATCAAAAATAACTTGGACCAAGGTATATGTGCTCTGGGACAGCCAGGTCTTGAAGGCCCACACTTAGCATCA
This sequence comes from Rattus rattus, assembly GCF_011064425.1. Taxonomy (NCBI): domain Eukaryota; kingdom Metazoa; phylum Chordata; class Mammalia; order Rodentia; family Muridae; genus Rattus; species Rattus rattus. The sequence continues at coordinate 7,806,588 of NC_046157.1, forward strand.
CAACAGATAGCAATTGAAGAAACCTCAGCACTTCTTGTTTTGTTTCTTTGTTTTGTTTTCTGTTAGTTTGCTTTGGTTTTGGTTGTGTTTTATTTTTCAATGCACAGTTTCTCTGTGTAGCAATTCTGCTGTCCTAGAGTTGGCTTTCTAGACCAGGATGGCCTCGAACCCAGAGATCCACCTACTTCTACTTCCTCAGTGCTGGGACTAAAGTTGTGAACCATCACATCCAGCTTCATTCCAAATTTTTATCTTCTTCCTTTTCCATGTCTCAGAAGGGACATAAGAGAACTGCACCCTTGACACAAGGGTGGGGTGCCGGGAAATGAGACGATAAATCTAAAGTTGCAATGTCTGGGCGTCTTACCATAGACTCAGGACATTGATGGCTGATAATCACTGAGCATTTAAGATCTGGGGACATTACATACATCGACTCCTCCCACCATTACAGGTCAGTCAGTGTGGTATACACCCTCATTTGTCAAATGAGGAAACTGAGGCTGGAACAGTGAAGTAATTTACCTAAAATTATACAGATAGTCTGTAGAGACTGGGTAGAGTAGGTTCTTAGTTAAAAAAGAAAAAAAAAAAAAAAAAAAACAAAAACAAACAAAACAAAACAAAACAAAACCCTCCTTTAAGAATAAAAAGAAAAGGCAAGTTATGAGCAGATACAGCCATTATTGTCATTTTCTATAATGCTATAAAGGTGCCAAGATTTTATAGAGTGATGTGTTCATGGCCAATGGCAGTCATGAAAACCTTCCTGGAGCTGGCCTCTGCAAGGTGCAGAGGGTGGAAGAGAGGGAGGGGGGGACAAAAAGAGGGAAGGGAGGAGGAGTGGGACGGGGAGGGGGAGAGAGAATATGGGGCAGCATTTTTGGCTTCAATATGGTTCATCACCATAGGGGCATGTTTTCCCTGCACTGGCCTAAGTTTTCTGTGTAGAACCCGCAAAGGCACCATACTTCAGCTCTTGCAAGAAGTTGCATTAAGGATATCAGACCAAGGCAGAGAAGAGCTCATCAGTCCCCATCAGCACTGAAAAGTTCTATTCCTATTTCAAACCCATCTGTATAGAAATATGCAGCTTGGAAGGCACTCAGTTACCCAGGAAAGAAATGTCACCCTTCTTATTCTTCCCTCCCTTGAAACCGCTCTCTTCTACTCCATTCTGCCTTGCATGAGAGCTGGCTGGTGGGGGACAATTCTGCCCTGATCATCTCCACAGCTTATGTGGCTTTCACCTCCTTTGATCAGTAAGTCTCCCATCCTTCCCATCAAATTCTCCAGTGCCCTGATTCAACCTCTTCTGAAAGAAGAGAAGGGGAAGCCATTTATGAAGTTTTCCTGACTGCAGTAGAGAGGCCATACACCACACAGTCCTGAGGAGAGCTGTGTTGAGCACCTAGCAATGTGAGGGTTGAATATCATCAGCAGAGCCCAAGACTTAGTCTACCGACTAGATCACACCTACTGTGTTAAGTGAGCTTTTGGACAATGCAACAAATTACCTGACTTGGACTTTGCAGCACAGTTAAGATCTAGCTACATCTGAGTATCATAGTGCACCCTGGGGAGGTTGAGGGAGGAGGAGGATTAGGACTTTACATTCATTCTCAACAACAGAGGAAGTTGGAGGATATCCTGGAGTATATGAGGCATTGTCTTAAAAGGAAAGAGGGGAGGAGGGAGGAGAGACAGAGACAGAGACAGAGACAGAGAGACAGAGAGAGAGAGACAGAGACAGAGAGAGAGACAGAGAGAGACAGAGAGAGAGACAGAGAGACAGAGAGACAGAGAGAGAGAGGAAGGAGGAGATTCCCAGGGACAGTAGGCACCCAGTAAGTGTGTTCCCAAGAGGTAGGAAGCCTTGATCCTGAGGTGGCATCTGTGCTGTAGTCACTCACTCTGCAGCACTCCTCCTCAGAGAGCTCTCCCCTTGGTATTTAATAGCAATACCTATAATAAATGTTTGACATCATTTTATTGCAAACCATTCAGTGTTTCCTCCTTCCCACACAGCATATTCTTCACTTCAGAGAGTCTGTGGGAATCCTAAAATCCTCTGTAAATATTGTGATTATTTGCATTTTCCTAGGGAGAGGCTACAGCTCTGATCAGATTTGCCAAGAGCTTGTGAGCTTTGAGTGTAGACAGTGAGTCTAAACAGGTCAGTATCTCCTGCCTGGCACAGCCTTCTCTCTGACTGTCCCTAAATCAAACTGGCCCTCTCTGTGTCACATTGGGCACTTTGGCAAACTGAATAGATGCCACATCACATACTACTGTTCCTTTCCCATCCTGATTTCTCAGCACCATCAGCCCCTTTCTCCTGCCCCCCTCCTGCAAGTCTCCCCCCACATGTCTTGTCGATGCCTCTTGCCACCTTCTTCCTTTTCTCTCAGCATTCTCACCTTTTTCCATAGCTGTCATCCTCAGCCCCTTTGTCCTCATGTATTTTCCTAGCTCTTGCCCATCCCATAAAACGGTCTGTCTACACTCTTTCCTTTCTACCTGAGTCATTCCTTCACAGATGGGACACTTAAAATCTCCCTCTAACCTGGCTCATTGCCTGCCAGGGATAGCAAGGGCAGATAGACTTAAAGGGAGAGGCTCTCTTGGGCTGACCGATGAAAGCCCCTTGTCTTATGTTCTAGTCAGATGAAAACAGAGAGGAACACTTTCTGGCCAGCTCACTACCTCACATTGACTTGCTTTAGATGGTGAAACAGTGATATGTTAACAAGTTTAACAATAGCGTGTGACATAAAACAGAAAGACCATCCTGGTTGGGTGGGGGGCTCTTCTCCAGGGCAAAAAGCATTATGCTGACATTATCAGATGGAGTTAGGTGTCAGGGAGCTCTCAGTAACTTTGAAAAACAATGATATATCTGTAATGTCTTCCCTTTTTATAAAAAGGTTAGTGTATTGTTGTGGTCATTAAAATAAAGACCTAATGATGTAGCTCAGCTAAATTTACGACTCTTAAGGCAATAGGACCTGGGAGAATATAACTGATAAACGATGCAGGCTACAGTTTCATGAAAATAACCAACTTTATTCAGAGCTTCAGATAATGTATGCTCTGAGGGTTGAAAAAGGTCAGCTCAGTAAGGTTGTCATGAGCTCAAGCTACATACAATTCACAGGATAAGCTCCATGTGACAAAATAATGTTTTCCATAAGGTCATATACAGGAGAGTTTAAAGATTGAATTGAAGAACAACAGCAAACAATAATGAATATTCTGAAGTAAACTCATTCCAACCCAATACATCTGGGAGGAGCCTGAACACTCATTCCAAGAATAATTCTCTGCTTTCAAGAAACTGAAGTCACAAGTCTCCTGTCTTGTATTCTGGGATTGTTCTCACAAGCACTCAGAATTCTCCTCACACAACTTCCTTCCTCAACCCTGTTGTGAGAGGCTAGAATGCCTGCATACCCTGGTTCCATCCCTCTGTCCACACAGCAGGCAGAAGCCTCTGGAGAAGAGCAGAGGAAGGAGGATGAGCACTGGAGGCCAGCCTTAGCTGCATAGACAGTTCAGACCAACCTTGGATATAGGAGACCCTGTGAAAACGGAAATCAATAGCATAGCCATTCCTAATACTCTGCACCTTTGCCTCTGACTGCACTGGAGTCCTAAACTCTCATTAGCTTTAACTCACACCAGAAGGAGATACAGGAAAGTCAGGTGTTCAGGATCTTTCTAAATGGCCTTGTGCTTTAGGACCATGACTATGAGATGTGTTTTCAGTTATGAATGCTGTGTCTTTGTCTGCTCATTGTCAAGGTAAGGGTCCTAAGAAGACAGACGAGGACCCTCTGTGTCGGGTGTTTCCAACCCATACTGACGGATAGCTCAGACCTGGAGCCTGTTCTCAAACATGCCACGGAGCATTTCAACAACAACACAAGCACACCCTCTTTGCTCTCAGAGAAGTAAAGAGTGCCCTCTCACAGGTTTGTTGTTCAATTGTTCAGACATGAGATATTGTAGTGACAAGGAAATGTTAGTGGTTCCCCAACAAAACAGAGAGGAGCTGATCTGATACACCTCCCAGCAGGGTCTTTGTTCTATTCAAGTTAGATCACCTCCCCTCCTGCACCCCAGTCGCCACCTTCACGCAGAATGGTTTTGATATTGGAGGAGGAGGGACCCAAATGTCTATGGGCAAGGTTTTATGCTAAGCAGCAAGCAGGGGTAAATGGGTAAGCATCTAATTGGAAAGGTACTGTGGCCTTTAACATAATTGTCTGGTGCTGGGAGTCACATCATAAACTTAAGTTCTATTCCCCACTGCATTGGTTGTTGTTAGACAGGGGGTTGGGCTTGTAACCTGGGGTGCAGCTTTCCTGGGAGAGTAACCTGGAGACACTGGTCTTGTTGAGGGTGTATCCTGGAAACGTTGTCGGGTTGAGGATTAGCCTAAGGGATTGGAGTGAGGACCAGCCTGTTAGTTTACCTGAGATCAAACTTAGGTCAGGTCTAAAACGGAGTCTGAACTTAAAAGATGTAGCATCTCAATATGGTTGAAAATCTGTTAGACTGGCATTTTGTCCTTAAAAAGAACCACTGGCAGGAGAACCTGCCTGGCCACGTGCTGGCATGTGCTGGAGTGTCCTGTGTTTTCATGAGATTAACTTCGTATGACAAGGGCTTTGTCAGGGTCCAGGGGAGTTTGAGACCATGAAAGGGAAGGAAACTCTCACACTCCAGTTCCCTCGGCATTATGTGCTTTCTTCCCAGAAATGGAAAAATGGATGGCATTATAGCTGAGGCTTTACCAAATCTATATTTTTATCTTCTTATCATTAATTAAAAATGGCATCAATACATTAAATTGTTTGTAAAAAGGTGGACACCCCTAAATTATACTGCCACTTCTTCCTGGTGGCGTGGGGTGGAATATCTACTAATCTGACCATTTATTTATTTGCTTCTCTTGTTTGCTTGAGGCAGAGTCTCTACAAGTCCTGGCTGCCTTGGACCTCACTCTGTAAACCAGGCTGGCCTCAAACTCACAGAGATCTTCCTACTTCTGCCTCTGATGCTGGGATTAAAGACTTTGACCCAGGCCTAGCTTTGTATTGGTTCCTTTATCAAAGGCTTTTCTGAGGTTTCTTAAGAATCCCTCAGGTTAGAGAGCCTCTCTTTAGTTCAACCTGCTCCTGTGTGTGAGATGTGGACCTTGCCCATCTGAGGTCCTGAACAGCGCTCAGCACAGGGACATAGTGACCATGGACACAGATGGTGGGAAGGGGCGTTGAAGAGCAAAGCAGGAGAACCTCACTACCTGGTGACCTGCACCCAGAGGGCTCACCAGGAGAGGCCACTCCCATTCCACATTGCTCCGAAGCTAGACAATCATACTGCTTCACTAACCTGATACTCCTCCACTAACATACATGCATTCTTGGCAACCTGGGAAAGAAAGATTGTGGGGGCCTTTGAAGATACAGATATATGTATATGATATATAATGTATACACATAAGATAATATGCATATTCTTTTACACTTGCAGTTACTTAGAAATGCCATGGGAGTGTGTTGTGTGTATATGTGGGTGTCTGTACATGTGTTTGTCACAATACCTAATATTTGCTTAGTGATTCTATGGTCTACTAAAAAATAATGGTTTGTATTTCTGGAAAAGTTACTATATCCAGTTCAATGTTTCAAGACATTTATAATTTTGCTCATTGTGAATATTGTTCAACCCTGAGGTTCAAGTACTCATTCCACATAAATCATTTTCAGGTGGTGGCTGGCATGAATTATCAAATTATCTACTCCATTGTGCAAACAAATTGTTCAAAGGAGATTTTCCTATCCTCCGTGAAGACTATGCCCCTTCCCCAGTGGATGTAGTAGAAAAGACATTTAGCAAATAGTCTTTCACATTTTGCTTTGATAGCATTTCCAGAATGTCAAGCTCTGGGACTTGACACTGAGATGTCATTTAGTGGTTCACATTCATATTTCACCAGGGTCTTAGGACCTAAGTTGCTGGTCAGGCAATCCATGTGTGTCAAATCACACTAAGTATTTTCTATCCTGTTAGGGATTAGAAGGATTTGCCATGCTGATGGGTTGTCACCTCTCCTGGCCTCCTCCACCTTCCTGTGTGTTCCATATTCACACAGGATGCTCTGTGTCCCAGCTTCTTCTATAAACTCTCCTGTGGTGTTTGCTCTGCCCTCCCTCTCCCTGTCCTTCCAATGAATGCATTCTTGGAATTCTCTCCCTCTGTGCATGGGACATCTTGTCATTGTAATGATATTGGCATGACCAGTGGCTTGTGGATGCCAAGGTGACCAGACCCAACCTTTCTGGGAATATATTGTAGATATTTCTTTAATCTTGTGTCTCTGCTTTGAGAGTTCTATGTTGTGAGGGAAAGGTGGGAAATCTAGACCACACTTTGCTAATTTTAATGGTAGATAACTTGGGACATATGCTATTATGCCTTCTTAGGTCATGCATATGTAGGTTACATGGACCATAGATTAATCCTGCTTCCTGAGCCTTCTGTGTCACTGGAAAATCATTGTAATATGTTGGACAAATAAAAAACCAGGACACAAAGTGTACTCACAAGAGAACGGAGAAAGGAGGATTAGGAGTTCAAGAGCGTCCCTTAGCTGCACAGTGGGATTGAGGCCATCAGTGGTTTGAAAAGCTGCTGTTTCAGAAAGAAAAAAAAAAAGACATAAGCAAATAAATGAAGACAAGGAGGAAGGGAGGTGGGTGTGATTTACACACACCTTTGCCGGCACTCAGAAATAGCTTATGTCCATGAGTTCAGGACGAGTCTATTCGACAGAGTTCTAAGCCATCTGGGGCTATATAGAGAGATGATGCTGTATCAAAATTTGTTTCAAGTTAAAAATTAAAATCAAAGGAAAGGAAGAAAGGAAACTATGTATGCAGAGTCAGTCAAATATACAAAGTAAAAGTAATATAAATATAAAAGTAATAGAAAATAAATGTGTTATAATTCAGAAAGCTGTTACGTTCAGGAAAGAATTGTGGTTTTCTCTGATTTTACATATTTTGGGGGATTTATTCAATACTTCTAATGTTCTGGTTAATTATGTATTGATTTATAGCCGCTGAAAGAATCATAAATGACTATCAAGAAAGACACAAAATGAAAGAAACATTTGTGAATCTTCGTCTTTTAAGGGCTTAACATGAAAGATCATGTTCAAATTCCAGAACTCAACACCAAAAAAGACAGACCACTTCTAAAATGGGCAAAGGGACTGAACAGATGCTTCAGGGATTTGACAGGTGACCCCAAGCCCATGAGGAGACCCACAGGACCACTAGCCATCAGGAATGCAAATGCAAGCAGAATGGTCCTAACCCAGAGAGGATTCCTGCACATTCTCTTTGTCTTTTTTCCTGGGGGAGATGAAGGAGATGTGAATATTTCAATGACTTTTTCTTTCTTAAAAGTTGTGGTTCTTTTATTAAAATTTTTAGATTCATTTATTTCAAAATATGGCTTTTTGCTCTACATGTATAATCTGTAGACTATGCAAATTTACAATATCCCACAAGAGGCTGGAGAGGCATCTGGGATCATAGGACTGAATTGTAGGTGGTTGTGTTGCCATGGGGTGCTGGGAATGAACGGTCCTCCATAAGAGAAGTTAGTGCTTGGACCTCAGGCATTTCTCCAGTCCTGTGATTATTTTACATGCTCTACTTTTTCACCTCCAAAAATTTTTCCTCATCATTAGAAATCTTGGTAAACTTTAAAAATGACTCATGTAATAATATTCCTTGCAAGGACCCCATAGATTGTTTTTACCACAGCACTCCTACCTTTCGATACCTAGGTTATTTTCTACTTTTATATAATTACTAACTTAGCAAACATTTTTGAAAATGGAAATGTTTTGTATTTGCATCATTTTTCAAAGTAGGGTCTCAGTTTATAGGTGATAAACATAGTTATTAAAAATCTTTTAAACTTCATTTTATTCATTGGTTATTTTCTTAAATAAAAGTGAAATTTGTCGTATTAAAATTCGGGAATTTTATGGCTACGATATTTTATTTTCTCAATCAATAATTGAGGTAATGTATTTATTTTGCTGAAATATTTTCATAGAGGATGTTAAAAGTTTATGGGTTGCAATTTATGGATAACTAATTACATTTTTGCCCATTCCTTTCTTTGTGTATTATGATATATGTATGTATGTACATGTGTGTAAGTACACACCTGTGTACATACATATGTGAAAGCCATGTGCTCAACAGACTCTAAAACAAAACAAAGGAAAAATTGAAACCAGGAATAACTATTTCAGTCGAAGGCTTGTCTCTGGCTCTCCTCTGTCACTTATGACATTGATAAGATCATCGGAAACAGGGGACAGGACTTCTGGGGCTCACCTGACAACAGCCTGGCAGTCAACAAACTCATCGTTCAGTGAGAGACCCTGTCTTGCCAAACATTGCTGTGCAATCGCGGTCATTATTCTTCCCTCTCTGTGGTTTCTCTTCCGCCATGGATGTCAGGGCTACCTATTATTTTCATTTCTCCTTTGCTTTCAGCTTTTGTTCTTTTCTTCACATTTCGATTAAATCAACTGTAACATAGATACCTGTCATTCATTTTTTGATAGATGTTTGTTCTCACAATGACTTCTGTTTGTGATTTTAGACCACCAGGATCATGGTGAGTCTTAGGGAGTCATACCTACGTGGATATTCTGTAACACAATTGCTGGCTTCTCACCAGGCTGTGACCTTTATCCCAGGTGAGAAATCACACATGGAGACAGGGAAGTGGTGGGGCCTCCTTCTTACTTTAGCTACATTTATGTCTGTAAGTGACTAAGACAGCATGATGGATGAAGGAACAGTGTGGGTTCTCCAGACAAGGTAGCCTTCAGGGACAGTGGCACCTGCCTTTCCTTTTATATGAATTGTCCTTAAATCTGGTGTTTTGAGTTAGAGAGAACTGTATCTTGTTTTAACCAGTCACCATGAAATCCTTCCAGGTAAAGCTGCAGGTTTTCCAGGGTGTTTTATCTGGGAGCTTTCTGAAAGCTTTTAAAGTTAGATCAACATTTCTAATCAAACCAGTGCTGAGTTCCTCACACTGACAAACGGTGTGAACATGTCATTGAGAAACAGAACTGTACCTGTTATGAGAGCACCACTGTGCACCTGTCATGAGGGAGCACCTCTGTGCACCTGTCATGAGGAGCACCATCAGCACCCTCGCGAGGGAGCACTGTGTGCACCTGTCATGAGGAGCACCACTGTGCACCACCTGTCATGAGGAGCACCACTGCACACCCGTCATGAGGAGCACCACTGCACACCTGTCATGGGGAGCACCACTGTGTATCTGTCATGAGGAGCACCACTGTGCACCTGGTCAGAGGAGCACCTGTGCACCTGTCATGAGGAACACCTTGTGCACCTATCATGGGGAGCCCCTTGTGCACCTGTCATGAGGGCACCACTGCGCACCTGTCATGAGGAGCACCACCTGTGCCTGTCAGGAGAGCACCACTGTGCCACCTGTCATGAGGAGCATCATTGGCACTGCCTGTTTAATGGAGCCATGGACTCCCAGCTGTCCATTGGAGAGTCATTGCTTTATGTTCACAATCATTTCCCTCAAAATTAAACATTTCTCTAGTTTACATCAAAAAGGGAACTTTTAAACTGGGCGTGGCAATTGTACATCTGTAACCATGTCAGTCAGGAACTGAAACAGGGGAATCAAGTTTGGAGGGTCAACCTCTGTGACTTATAGAATTCAATGCTGGCTTAGGACCCTGTATCAGGGTAAAATAAAAAGAAATTATAGCTAATCGGTCAACAGGTGCAAAATGCTCTCTCCTATGCATATGAACTCCCTGGAGAACAAGGAGAAGGGATGGTCTAAGGGCCAATATTCTCTTTACTTCTGTTCCGTTCCCTCACACCCTGTGTACACGAGAATGCAGAAGTTGTCTGTATGACAGGATCAGCCAGGACTACTCTTTGGGGGAACTTACTGACTTTCAATGTTATTTTCTTCAGGAGATGATTTGTTTGAACCACACTTCCCAAGACCAAGCCGTGCTGCCCCAGGAGATACCTGTAGACAGCCCGGAGCTGAAGGAGCACTTGGTCATTCCATTGCACAGCTTAATGCACAGCATAACCATATTTTCTATTTCAAAGATTGACACCGTGAAAAAGGCAACATCACAGGTCTGTAAATAGAAAATGGGAGTTTGAACCTATGTATGGATTGATTGGCATCATGTTCCCTATGTTGGCTCTGGTTGGGGACACAGTGCTTGGCAACAGAATTTGGTGGGGTGTCCTTCATTTGGGAGGCAGAGATAGGATCCTGGGAGTTTGAGGCTAGCTTGATCCATAAAAGTGAGTTCGAGGATAGCCAGGGTTACATGGCAAAGCTCTGTCTCAAAAACAAACAAACAAGGAGGGTGGGAAGCTCAAGTGTGGTTTTACCTGACAATGTCTGAAACAAAGCTTAAAATTGTATAACCCATCACTTCCAAAACCCAAAATAGTGTAAAAATACTAGAAACCACAGTGCAATTAGCAAAATGCAAGTGATGAAGTGCACTGTTTTATTCTCTAGCATCTCTGTCTCATCTCTCTTAGGAGACATCTTGTGCTGTGTTTTATGGTACAACAGTAATACACCAAAACTCTCAGAAGCTGAGATAGGAGGATTACCCACAAGTTGTAAAACTAGCTTGTTCTACACATAGCAAGTACACCCACATACACACACACACACACACCCACACACACACACACACACAATAACAACAAGATCCACAATATGGCATTGGGTAAATGAAGCCAAGCAGAGCCTTACTCTTGAGTGTTAGGGCAGAAAGTTAGGCAACTTTGTAAAAGAGTATTTGATGGGGGAGAGTTTCCTGCTTTACTCACTGCCTGTTGTTTTGTTTCCTATGCACTGGTTGAGAGTTTTAGTCCCTTGCTGTTTAGGTTGCTCAAATGTTTTTGTTAATTCTGGATATCAGCTATTTGTCTGAAGGGTAGCTAAAGATTTTCTCCCATCATGGTCTATAGGCCTAGGTGCTGGATTTATTTCCTTTGCTTTGTAGAGACTTTGTATTTTCCTGCAGTCCCATCTGTTGATACCTGGGGCAGATTCCTGTCTGTGCTGTTGGTCTTCCTGTCTGTTTTTTCTGCCTCTGTGTCTCTGTCACTATGGCTCTACAGTGTACTTTGTCTAGTAGTATTACAATACCTTCAATATACTCCAAGACTAGTTTGGCCATTCAATCTTATGTGGTCTTTAAATTCATGTGTACTTTTCCTAAGAACTAAACCATGGGAATTTTTATAGATATCACATTAATTCCTGTATATTAATTTTCAGTAGTATGAATCAATTTGCCTGTGAAGGCATATATTTCCCAGTATCTTCAGTAATTTCTTTACCAATATCTAAGTTTTATTATAGAGAAGTTTGCAAGGAGTTAGACATATCTAATAATTAATTTTTGAGAGAGGATCATTATACAGAGACTGACTTCAAATTCACTCTGTAGACCAGACTGGCCATGAACTCAACAGAGATCTACCTTCCTTTATCTCCTCAGTGCGGATACAAAGCATGTTCCACCAAGGACTGGCTTGTTTAAATGTTTAATGGTTTCTTAATATTAAAAGTATAGAGAATCAATAGATAATACAAATATTTTCCTCTAATATAATAATTTAAACTACATAAGAAATTTTGATTCAGTATTTGGCAGAAAAACAACAAAAACGTTTGAAGAAAATACTTTGTTTTCCCAAAACCCAAGATTGTGCTAAAATCCTAAGCATGAGTTACTTTGTAGGTGTGGTTTGAAGCCCTTGAACATTAAAATTAGTATGTATATTAAAGTAAAAGTTTAGCCTGCATATCTTTTTTACATAGTGAAGGAAGCTGGGCCAGACTAATACCCAGAAGTCTTAGTTATGTGTACAGTTATGGTACCAGATATGGGTAGCAAGAAGTGTGACACTTTAGATGGTCAGTTTATAATTAAAATTTCAAGATCCCAACTTTAAAACTCACTGTAGTAAAAAGTTTAATTTATTATAGAAAATTTTTATTAAATATTTGTCTTGTCCTATTAACTTTACAGGTGGTTTGAGTAATATATGTGATTGAGTTATAGCCAGAGAAACTAACTGTTCCAAGCAAAGTAAAACAGAACTGACAGCGGATTGGGAGACAACAGACCTCGTGAGTAGCCTGTCCCCTGTGTGAGGATCTAAGGTCACTGCTCATGCCCACATCACTAATGTACACTTATTTTTTTATTTTTTTTCGGAGCTGGGGACCGAACCCAGGGTCCTATAAGAAGCAAGCGCCTCTACCACTGAGCCAAACTCCAACCCCACACTTTATTTTCTCCCTGCTTTCACATGATTAGCAAAGTTCAACTGCAATGCTAACGTGTACATGAGAGAGACCTTGGGAGAACAAAGCTCCCCACTGTCAGATGCCAAGGCCGCTTAGACATGGTAGGATTTGGTGCACGGGAGCTTGGGTCAGCTCTGCCTATTCAAAAGCAATATCTGGGTATGGAAAAATGAATCATTACTGAAACAAAGTGGGTCAGGACCATTTTAAACAACAAAAAGTTGTACATTCTATGCTAATCTTGGTTGATGGCTGGAAGGAAAACAGGTAACCTCCCAGTCATAGCTCATTGTCAGTGTTCCAGGCAGTCCTGTGTCTGGTATTACTGAGGAAGACCAGGAGTACTAACACGGGAAGCCACACCTTTCTGAGACTCACCCGAGACCTGAGTACTACTGTATGCTGTGCTCTGCTCTGAACATTGGAGGATTTTGTGAGGAAGGTGGCTTCACTCCCTTCACAGTTAATGAATGGAAACTGCATTTAAAAAGGCTCCTCAAGGGTCCCACACACAGTTCAAATCTGAAAGGCTGCACTCTGCACCAGGTTCTTTTAAGTCTTAATGTGCCTAGGGGCATCCCTTGCCAACGATGGACACTAAGATTTGAAATGCTCTGAGACTCAGGTGAATCATGTCACTGATCCCCTCAAGCCCAGGCTGTGCACAGCCAGCTCCTTACATATTCTCAATGGTCCTGAAAGGCCCTGGGAAGCAGATGTTGTGGTTTCATTTGGCAGGAAAGTGGACTCAGTCTGTAGAGTGTTGATGCAGCTCCTATCTGGCCACACCCGTTCCATCATAGCCCCCAGCACAATTTAGAAAGATGTTAAACTCAAAGCCTAGTTCTCTCCTCTCTCATGACCCCCCAAGCTTCAACTGTGGCCTCCCCATTGGTAAAATGGAGGTGGAGCATATCAGAAAGTCACATGTCTGTGCAGATTGTCACCTCTCTTTCTAAGCTGAGCTTCTTGTCATTTTATTATATATCTCTAACACAGTGTAAAGGCCTTCCTGTCAAGCTTGTGAGAAAGGCCTATGGGTGCACAGCTGACAATGTTTAGCCATAAAGACCTTTATGGATAGCCAACAACAATGGTAACAACAGAAATGATGTCAAATTGCATACCTGGGATTCGTGCTCAATCACCCAGTTTTTCTAAATGAGAAAAAACTCTTAGCCTTGGGGACTAATAAAAGAATCAGGGACAGGGCTGGGGGCTGTTACTCAATTGAAGGTACCTGCCCAACACTTACAAAGTTCAATCCCTTGGACTATAAACAAAGCCTACGTTTCAAAATAATCAGGGGGAAATATTGTTGATTCAATTTTCTGGGAAGGGTAATATGGCATTTGATCTGGGAAAACTCTTGCTGTTGCAATACAGAATAACATCCTGTGTTCTAGTCTCTTCTTCCTTCACAGACAGCCTGGTGTGGCGATGCATTCCTCTCAATATTTCTGTGTAGATGATTTCTGAGCCTCCAGGTTTTCACCTTTCGGCTGAGTGCAGTACAAGAAATAAGAAAAGACAACTGTAAGTCCACCTACATTGACAGGTGCAAGAAGAAGGGATCAGGAAATGAACACGGACCCATCCATGGGCATGGCTGGTTTCATGCAAAGCAAATAAAGGATAAAAGATTCCTAGGCAAGACCATGGCCATTGGCTCAGCATGGTCTTAGCCATGGACACCAGAAACCACATGGCCTTGGTCATGGACCTCAAACAAACTTGATGACCTTAAATAGCAAAGAGATGATGGCTATAACTATAGACATCCAATGGTTTATGGTCATGGTCATGGTCTTGGTCATGGTTATGGTCAGGGTCCTTATGGTCACAGTGAGGGCAAACACACAAATAAATACAAAAACAATGTCAGCACACTGACCAGAGCAGAGCCTTTGACAAGCTCTTCTGAAGACAGTACTACATCTACACAGATACAGGGGAGGACAGAGGCTTACATGGAACCCTCCCCTAAGCTCAGCCAGCTGTTATCTCTCGTGGTTTTCATGCTCAGGTTTCACTGAAGGTGTGATAGCTACCACATCACCATATACACGGAGACCCATGATGATTTGAACCCTGATATCCATGTACAACCAGATGATCTTTCATTTAAGCTGATATCTGATTTTCAGACTTCCAAAACTCTCCTCGGTGCTCATGGAATTCATTTTAGTAGGAGGATCCACCACAGAAACAGCAGAATTTTCTGATTTTGATCTCCCTTGGTGCTCTTTCTTTAAAAAAAAAAAGATTTATTTATTTAAAATATGTAGGTACCCTGCAGCTGTCTTCAGACACAGCAGAAACACCAGAATCCATTACAGATGGCTGTGAGCCACCATGTGGTTGCTGGAATTGAACTCATGCTAGTGCTCTTTTCTTAACCTGCCACAGCCCAGGTACTTTTTTACAAATGCCCAGCCTCTTTTTCTACTGCCAAACAAAAATTTTGATATAAGTCATCCAAGCCATGGGGCTCAAGAACAACAGCCTGTCAGTGGACTTTATAAATCCCTGTGGACTGATAATAAAACTGCCATCCTTCTGAATTCCTTGAATACCTCACACTCTCTGAACCAATACAGGGAAAGCCTAGCAGAATCCACTGCTCAGATAATGAGTGGGTATCTCAAGATACACATTAGCATTTCCAAACAGAATTATGGCCTCTGTGTTTAGAAAACAGAAAAATCAAAGACTGAAGGTTGAGTTTATGGATGGGAAAATAACAGCAAAACTTCCAGATGTCAGAAAAGATAAATGAAAACAGAAACAGGCTGATCAAAGGAAAATGGGCAGTAATGACTTGACTTTATGTTTCTCAAACGGGTTAAGTATATCAAACAGAGACTCTCCCTTGAGCAGGTTAGCCTTGGATTTCTTTTTTAGGGCGACGGTGTTTCTCTACTAGTCTACCCCTGGCTAGTCTTTGTCATAGCTTTAACCAAGAGCTTTTCGGTAGTGTTGCTGAGGTCAGATCAAGCAATCCTTAGTTCTCAGAAGTTCTGCATCAACACCAAGGACAGAAAGAAGGAAGAATATTATTAGGTTTTATGGCAACCTTTTAGTTCTTAGACAAGGCATGTCATTGGGAGTTGATGGAAACTTCATTCCTACCTTTTGTAGAAGCCGTCTTTAACCCTCACCTTAAATTGCTCTATCTTTTTGCTATGACGATGAGGACTATTGACTTTGGAGAAAGAGAAAGAGGTTATCACTCATGGCCTTAGAATGTGAGGAAGGTGTGTGCTTTACAACCCATGCCGTGCTTTTGCCTGGAAAAAGAAGATAGGACTTTCTGAAGGCAGAGATAAGTCCTCCAGGCTCCAGCAGACAGTTCCGTACCCATGATCTCTGAGAGATGCTAGGTAAATTCCCTGGCCACTAAACAAAGACCTGAACCCCGGAAGTGACCCTGTAGGGAGGAGGGACCCCTGACAGGTATGGAAGGAGAACACAGAGTGGGGGATCAGAACAGTCAGAATGTGTGTGATTGTGGGACTCACTGCAGAGTCCCCACAAACTCCGATTACAGAAAGCAAGGTGCCTGCAGAATGCACTGGAGAGATGTGTGGGAATAGGAAATAAGGATGCTGCTTCACACAGCTACACAGCCTGTGGGTGTGTGTGTGGCTGCTGTGGGAAACTGCATTTGAGCTGAGTGTTCTTTCATTTTAATCATTGTTTACCTTTACAATGGAGACCCAATGTTACTGGGAAACATTCTCACCCTGTAACTGGCTGCGCTGCTTTGCCTAAGTTGAGCAGAAGCACGAGATTAACAGCGTTTTACTATATTACAGAGGCTCCTAAACTCATGTGAGTACAAGGGCAGACTCTCAAAGGCAGGGGCAGGCCCAGCGCCTGAGCATCAGGCAGAAGCTTCAACCGTGACACCATAGCCTGGCAAAGACCCGGAGTGGAAGGACCAGAAGACTCCTGGG